>NC_133578.1:44807291-44829791 GCF_964106895.1 Numenius arquata
TAGGGTTACAGTTAGTGATAGCCAGTTAGAGTTAGGGTTAGGGTTAGCCATTAGGGTTACGGTTAGTGATAGCCGGTTAGGGTTAGGGTTAGGTTTAGGGTTAGGCTTAGGGTTTAGGTTTAGGGTTTGCCATTAGGGTTACGGTTAGTGATAGGTGGGTAGGGTTAGGGTTAGGGGTGTTCTGCTGCCACCTGGGTTGTGGAGTCAGCTCCTAACGTTTGGAATTTTTGGAGGCCGGTGCATGGGAAGAAGTGAAAAAAAGGTGCTTTTGAGGATAGAGTGGCTAGGAAAGCTCGCAGCCCCAAAGTCTGGGTGGCAATGCAAGTAGTTCCCAGAGACCTTGGAAGAAAGCAAGAGTTGTTCTGGCTGCCAACTTGGGTTTAGGAATCATCTCCGGACGTTCGGCAAATGTGAGGCCTGTGCTAAGAAAAAGTGAAAAAAAGGTTAGGGTTAGGGTTAGGGTTAGGGTTTAGGGTTAGGGTTTAGGGTTAGGGTTAGGGTTAGGGTTAGGGGTTAGGGTTAGGGTTACGGTTTAGGGTTAGAGTTAGCCATTAGGGTTACGGTTAGTGATAGGCGGTTAGGGTTAGGGTTACGGTTAGGGGTGTTCTGCTGCCACCTGGGTTGTGGAGTCAGCTCCTAACGTTTGGAATTTTTGGAGGCCGGTGCTGGGAAGAGGTGAAAAAAAGGTGCTTTTGAGGATAGAGTGGCCAGGAAAGCTCTCAGCCCCAAAGTCTGGGTGGCAATGCAAGTAGTTCCCAGAGACCTAGGAAGAAAGCAAGAGTTGTTCTGGCTGACACTTTGCGTGTAGGAATCAGCTCCGGACGTTCGGCAAATGTGAGGCCTGTGCTAAGAAAAAGTGAAAAAAAGGTTAGGGTTAGGGTTAGGGTTAGGGTTAGGGTTAGCGTTAGGGGTTAGGGTTAGGGTTTAGGGTTAGGGTTTGGGTTAGGGTTTAGGGTTAGGGTTTAGGGTTAGAGTTAGCCATTAGGGTTACGGATAGTGATAGCCGGTTAGGGTTAGGGTTAGGGTTAGGGGTTGGGTTTAGGGTTAGGGGTTAGGGTTAGGGTTACGGTTTAGGGTTAGAGTTAGCCATTAGGGTTACGGTTAGTGATAGGCGGTTAGGGTTAGGGTTACGGTTAGGGGTGTTCTGCTGCCACCTGGGTTGTGGAGTCAGCTCCTAACGTTTGGAATTTTTGGAGGCCGGTGCTGGGAAGAGGTGAAAAAAAGGTGCTTTTGAGGATAGAGTGGCCAGGAAAGCTCTCAGCCCCAAAGTCTGGGTGGCAATGCAAGTAGTTCCCAGAGACCTAGGAAGAAAGCAAGAGTTGTTCTGGCTGACACTTTGCGTGTAGTAATCAGCTCCGGACGTTCGGCAAATGTGAGGCCTGTGCTAAGAAAAAGTGAAAAAAAGGTTAGGGTTAGGGGTTAGGGTTAGGGTTTAGGGTTAGGGTTAGGGTTAGGGTTAGGGTTTGGGTTAGGGTTTAGGGTTAGGGTTTAGGGTTAGAGTTAGCCATTAGGGTTACGGTTAGTGATAGCCGGTTAGGGTTAGGGGTTAGGGTTAGGGTTTAGGGTTAGGGTTAGGGTTAGGGTTTAGAGTTAGGGTTAGCCATTAGGGTTACGGTTAGTGATAGCCGGTTAGGGTTAGGGTTAGGTTTAGGGTTAGGCTTAGGGTTTAGGTTTAGGGTTTGCCATTAGGGTTACGGTTAGTGATAGGTGGTTAGGGTTAGGGTTAGGGGTGTTCTGCTGCCACCTGGGTTGTGGAGTCAGCTCCTAACGTTTGGAATTTTTGGAGGCCGGTGCTGGGAAGAAGTGAAAAAAAGGTGCTTTTGAGGATAGAGTGGCTAGGAAAGCTCGCAGCCCCAAAGTCTGGGTGGCAATGCAAGTAGTTCCCAGAGACCTTGGAAGAAAGCAAGAGTTGTTCTGGCTGCCAACTTGGGTTTAGGAATCATCTCCGGACGTTCGGCAAATGTGAGGCCTGTGCTAAGAAAAAGTGAAAAAAAGGTTAGGGTTAGGGTTAGGGTTAGGGTTTAGGGTTAGGGTTAGGGTTAGGGTTAGGGGTTAGGGTTAGGGTTACGGTTTAGGGTTAGAGTTAGCCATTAGGGTTACGGTTAGTGATAGGCGGTTAGGGTTAGGGTTACGGTTAGGGGTGTTCTGCTGCCACCTGGGTTGTGGAGTCAGCTCCTAACGTTTGGAATTTTTGGAGGCCGGTGCTGGGAAGAGGTGAAAAAAAGGTGCTTTTGAGGATAGAGTGGCCAGGAAAGCTCTCAGCCCCAAAGTCTGGGTGGCAATGCAAGTAGTTCCCAGAGACCTAGGAAGAAAGCAAGAGTTGTTCTGGCTGACACTTTGCGTGTAGGAATCAGCTCCGGACGTTCGGCAAATGTGAGGCCTGTGCTAAGAAAAAGTGAAAAAAAGGTTAGGGTTAGGGTTAGGGTTAGGGTTAGGGTTAGCGTTAGGGGTTAGGGTTAGGGTTTAGGGTTAGGGTTTGGGTTAGGGTTTAGGGTTAGGGTTTAGGGTTAGAGTTAGCCATTAGGGTTACGGATAGTGATAGCCGGTTAGGGTTAGGGTTAGGGTTAGGGGTTGGGTTTAGGGTTAGGGGTTAGGGTTAGGGTTACGGTTTAGGGTTAGAGTTAGCCATTAGGGTTACGGTTAGTGATAGGCGGTTAGGGTTAGGGTTACGGTTAGGGGTGTTCTGCTGCCACCTGGGTTGTGGAGTCAGCTCCTAACGTTTGGAATTTTTGGAGGCCGGTGCTGGGAAGAGGTGAAAAAAAGGTGCTTGTGAGGATAGAGTGGCCAGGAAAGCTCTCAGCCCCAAAGTCTGGGTGGCAATGCAAGTAGTTCCCAGAGACCTAGGAAGAAAGCAAGAGTTGTTCTGGCTGACACTTTGCGTGTAGGAATCAGCTCCGGACGTTCGGCAAATGTGAGGCCTGTGCTAAGAAAAAGTGAAAAAAAGGTTAGGGTTAGGGGTTGGGGTTAGGGTTAGGGTTTAGGGTTAGGGTTAGGGTTAGGGTTAGGGTTTGGGTTAGGGTTTAGGGTTAGGGTTTAGGGTTAGAGTTAGCCATTAGGGTTACGGTTAGTGATAGCCGGTTAGGGTTAGGGGTTAGGGTTAGGGTTTAGGGTTAGGGTTAGGGTTAGGGTTTAGAGTTAGGGTTAGCCATTAGGGTTACGGTTAGTGATAGCCGGTTAGGGTTAGGGTTAGGTTTAGGGTTAGGCTTAGGGTTTAGGTTTAGGGTTTGCCATTAGGGTTACGGTTAGTGATAGGTGGTTAGGGTTAGGGTTAGGGGTGTTCTGCTGCCACCTGGGTTGTGGAGTCAGCTCCTAACGTTTGGAATTTTTGGAGGCCGGTGCTGGGAAGAAGTGAAAAAAAGGTGCTTTTGAGGATAGAGTGGCTAGGAAAGCTCGCAGCCCCAAAGTCTGGGTGGCAATGCAAGTAGTTCCCAGAGACCTTGGAAGAAAGCAAGAGTTGTTCTGGCTGCCAACTTGGGTTTAGGAATCATCTCCGGACGTTCGGCAAATGTGAGGCCTGTGCTAAGAAAAAGTGAAAAAAAGGTTAGGGTTAGGGTTAGGGTTAGGGTTTAGGGTTAGGGTTAGGGTTAGGGTTAGGGGTTAGGGTTAGGGTTACGGTTTAGGGTTAGAGTTAGCCATTAGGGTTACGGTTAGTGATAGGCGGTTAGGGTTAGGGTTACGGTTAGGGGTGTTCTGCTGCCACCTGGGTTGTGGAGTCAGCTCCTAACGTTTGGAATTTTTGGAGGCCGGTGCTGGGAAGAGGTGAAAAAAAGGTGCTTTTGAGGATAGAGTGGCCAGGAAAGCTCTCAGCCCCAAAGTCTGGGTGGCAATGCAAGTAGTTCCCAGAGACCTAGGAAGAAAGCAAGAGTTGTTCTGGCTGACACTTTGCGTGTAGGAATCAGCTCCGGACGTTCGGCAAATGTGAGGCCTGTGCTAAGAAAAAGTGAAAAAAAGGTTAGGGTTAGGGTTAGGGTTAGGGTTAGGGTTAGGGTTTAGGGTTAGGGTTAGGGTTCGGGGTTAGGGTTTAGGGTTAGGGTTTAGGGTTAGAGTTAGCCATTAGGGTTACGGTTAATGATAGGCGGTTAGGGTTACGGTTAGGGGTGTTCTGCTGCCACCTGGGTTGTGGAGTCAGCTCCTAACGTTTGGAATTTTTGGAGGCCGGTGCTGGGAAGAGGTGAAAAAAAGGTGCTTGTGAGGATAGAGTGGCCAGGAAAGCTCTCAGCCCCAAAGTCTGGGTGGCAATGCAAGTAGTTCCCAGAGACCTAGGAAGAAAGCAAGAGTTGTTCTGGCTGACACTTTGCGTGTAGGAATCAGCTCCGGACGTTCGGCAAATGTGAGGCCTGTGCTAAGAAAAAGTGAAAAAAAGGTTAGGGTTAGGGTTAGGGTTTAGGGTTAGGGTTAGGGTTAGGGTTAGGGTTTGGGTTAGGGTTTAGGGTTAGAGTTAGCCATTAGGGTTACGGTTAGTGATAGCCAGTTAGGGTTAGGGTTAGGGTTAGGGTTAGGGGTTAGGGTTAGGGTTTAGGGTTAGGGTTAGGGTTAGGGTTTAGAGTTAGGGTTAACCATTAGGGTTACAGTTAGTGATAGCCAGTTAGAGTTAGGGTTAGGGTTAGCCATTAGGGTTACGGTTAGTGATAGCCGGTTAGGGTTAGGGTTAGGTTTAGGGTTAGGCTTAGGGTTTAGGTTTAGGGTTTGCCATTAGGGTTGCGGTTAGGGTTAGGGTTAGGGGTGTTCTGCTGCCACCTGGGTTGTGGAGTCAGCTCCTAACGTTTGGAATTTTTGGAGGCCGGTGCATGGGAAGAAGTGAAAAAAAGGTGCTTTTGAGGATAGAGTGGCTAGGAAAGCTCGCAGCCCCAAAGTCTGGGTGGCAATGCAAGTAGTTCCCAGAGACCTTGGAAGAAAGCAAGAGTTGTTCTGGCTGCCAACTTGGGTGTAGGAATCATCTCCGGACGTTCGGCAAATGTGAGGCCTGTGCTAAGAAAAAGTGAAAAAAAGGTTAGGGTTAGGGTTAGGGTTTAGGGTTAGGGGTTAGGGTTAGGGGTTAGGGTTAGGGTTACGGTTTAGGGTTAGAGTTAGCCATTAGGGTTACGGTTAGTGATAGGCAGTTAGGGTTAGGGTTACGGTTAGGGGTGTTCTGCTGCCACCTGGGTTAGGTTAGGAGTCAGCTCCTAACGTTTGGAATTTTTGGAGGCCGGTGCTGGGAAGAGGTGAAAAAAAGGTGCTTTTGAGGATAGAGTGGCCAGGAAAGCTCTCAGCCCCAAAGTCTGGGTGGCAATGCAAGTAGTTCCCAGAGACCTAGGAAGAAAGCAAGAGTTGTTCTGGCTGACACTTTGCGTGTAGTAATCAGCTCCGGACGTTCGGCAAATGTGAGGCCTGTGCTAAGAAAAAGTGAAAAAAAGGTTAGGGTTAGGGGTTAGGGTTAGGGTTTAGGGTTAGGGTTAGGGTTAGGGTTAGGGTTAGGGTTTGGGTTAGGGTTTAGGGTTAGGGTTTAGGGTTAGAGTTAGCCATTAGGGTTACGGTTAGTGATAGCCGGTTAGGGTTAGGGTTAGGGTTAGGGTTAGGGTTAGGGGTTAGGGTTAGGGTTTAGGGTTAGGGTTAGGGTTAGGGTTTAGAGTTAGGGTTAGCCATTAGGGTTACAGTTAGTGATAGCCAGTTAGAGTTAGGGTTAGGGTTAGCCATTAGGGTTACGGTTAGTGATAGCTGGTTAGGGTTAGGGTTAGGTTTAGGGTTAGGCTTAGGGTTTAGGTTTAGGGTTTGCCATTAGGGTTACGGTTAGTGATAGGCGGTTAGGGTTAGGGTTAGGGTTAGGGGTGTTCTGCTGCCACCTGGGTTGTGGAGTCAGCTCCTAACGTTTGGAATTTTTGGAGGCCGGTGCTGGGAAGAGGTGAAAAAAAGGTGCTTTTGAGGATAGAGTGGCCAGGAAAGGCCGCAGCCCCAAAGTCTGGGTGGCAATGCAAGTAGTTCCCGGAGACCTTGGAAGAAAGCAAGAGTTGTTCTGGCTGCCACCTTGCGTGTAGGACTCAGCTCCGGACGTTCGGCAAATGTGAGGCCTGTGCTGGGAAAAAGTGAAAAAAAGGTTAGGGTTAGGGTTTAGGGTTAGGGTTAGGGTTAGGGTTTAGGGTTAGGGTTTAGGGTTAGAGTTAGCCATTAGGGTTACGGATAGTGATAGCCGGTTAGGGTTAGGGTTAGGGTTAGGGTTAGGGGTTGGGTTTAGGGTTAGGGGTTAGGGTTAGGGTTACGGTTTAGGGTTAGAGTTAGCCATTAGGGTTACGGTTAGTGATAGGCGGTTAGGGTTAGGGTTACGGTTAGGGGTGTTCTGCTGCCACCTGGGTTGTGGAGTCAGCTCCTAACGTTTGGAATTTTTGGAGGCCGGTGCTGGGAAGAGGTGAAAAAAAGGTGCTTGTGAGGATAGAGTGGCCAGGAAAGCTCTCAGCCCCAAAGTCTGGGTGGCAATGCAAGTAGTTCCCAGAGACCTAGGAAGAAAGCAAGAGTTGTTCTGGCTGACACTTTGCGTGTAGGAATCAGCTCCGGACGTTCGGCAAATGTGAGGCCTGTGCTAAGAAAAAGTGAAAAAAAGGTTAGGGTTAGGGGTTGGGGTTAGGGTTAGGGTTTAGGGTTAGGGTTAGGGTTAGGGTTAGGGTTTGGGTTAGGGTTTAGGGTTAGGGTTTAGGGTTAGAGTTAGCCATTAGGGTTACGGTTAGTGATAGCCGGTTAGGGTTAGGGGTTAGGGTTAGGGTTTAGGGTTAGGGTTAGGGTTAGGGTTTAGAGTTAGGGTTAGCCATTAGGGTTACGGTTAGTGATAGCCGGTTAGGGTTAGGGTTAGGTTTAGGGTTAGGCTTAGGGTTTAGGTTTAGGGTTTGCCATTAGGGTTACGGTTAGTGATAGGTGGTTAGGGTTAGGGTTAGGGGTGTTCTGCTGCCACCTGGGTTGTGGAGTCAGCTCCTAACGTTTGGAATTTTTGGAGGCCGGTGCTGGGAAGAAGTGAAAAAAAGGTGCTTTTGAGGATAGAGTGGCTAGGAAAGCTCGCAGCCCCAAAGTCTGGGTGGCAATGCAAGTAGTTCCCAGAGACCTTGGAAGAAAGCAAGAGTTGTTCTGGCTGCCAACTTGGGTTTAGGAATCATCTCCGGACGTTCGGCAAATGTGAGGCCTGTGCTAAGAAAAAGTGAAAAAAAGGTTAGGGTTAGGGTTAGGGTTAGGGTTTAGGGTTAGGGTTAGGGTTAGGGTTAGGGGTTAGGGTTAGGGTTACGGTTTAGGGTTAGAGTTAGCCATTAGGGTTACGGTTAGTGATAGGCGGTTAGGGTTAGGGTTACGGTTAGGGGTGTTCTGCTGCCACCTGGGTTGTGGAGTCAGCTCCTAACGTTTGGAATTTTTGGAGGCCGGTGCTGGGAAGAGGTGAAAAAAAGGTGCTTTTGAGGATAGAGTGGCCAGGAAAGCTCTCAGCCCCAAAGTCTGGGTGGCAATGCAAGTAGTTCCCAGAGACCTAGGAAGAAAGCAAGAGTTGTTCTGGCTGACACTTTGCGTGTAGGAATCAGCTCCGGACGTTCGGCAAATGTGAGGCCTGTGCTAAGAAAAAGTGAAAAAAAGGTTAGGGTTAGGGTTAGGGTTAGGGTTAGGGTTAGGGTTTAGGGTTAGGGTTAGGGTTTAGGGTTAGGGTTAGGGTTCGGGGTTAGGGTTTAGGGTTAGGGTTTAGGGTTAGAGTTAGCCATTAGGGTTACGGTTAATGATAGGCGGTTAGGGTTACGGTTAGGGGTGTTCTGCTGCCACCTGGGTTGTGGAGTCAGCTCCTAACGTTTGGAATTTTTGGAGGCCGGTGCTGGGAAGAGGTGAAAAAAAGGTGCTTGTGAGGATAGAGTGGCCAGGAAAGCTCTCAGCCCCAAAGTCTGGGTGGCAATGCAAGTAGTTCCCAGAGACCTAGGAAGAAAGCAAGAGTTGTTCTGGCTGACACTTTGCGTGTAGGAATCAGCTCCGGACGTTCGGCAAATGTGAGGCCTGTGCTAAGAAAAAGTGAAAAAAAGGTTAGGGTTAGGGTTAGGGTTTAGGGTTAGGGTTAGGGTTAGGGTTAGGGTTTGGGTTAGGGTTTAGGGTTAGAGTTAGCCATTAGGGTTACGGTTAGTGATAGCCGGTTAGGGTTAGGGTTAGGGTTAGGGGTTAGGGTTAGGGTTTAGGGTTAGGGTTAGGGTTAGGGTTTAGAGTTAGGGTTAACCATTAGGGTTACAGTTAGTGATAGCCAGTTAGAGTTAGGGTTAGGGTTAGCCATTAGGGTTACGGTTAGTGATAGCCGGTTAGGGTTAGGGTTAGGTTTAGGGTTAGGCTTAGGGTTTAGGTTTAGGGTTTGTCATTAGGGTTGCGGTTAGGGTTAGGGTTAGGGGTGTTCTGCTGCCACCTGGGTTGTGGAGTCAGCTCCTAACGTTTGGAATTTTTGGAGGCCGGTGCATGGGAAGAAGTGAAAAAAAGGTGCTTTTGAGGATAGAGTGGCCAGGAAAGCTCTCAGCCCCAAAGTCTGGGTGGCAATGCAAGTAGTTCCCAGAGACCTTGGAAGAAAGCAAGAGTTGTTCTGGCTGCCAACTTGGGTGTAGGAATCATCTCCGGACGTTCGGCAAATGTGAGGCCTGTGCTGGGAAAAAGTGAAAAAAAGGTTAGGGTTAGGGTTAGGGTTTAGGGTTAGGGGTTAGGGTTAGGGGTTAGGGTTAGGGTTACGGTTTAGGGTTAGAGTTAGCCATTAGGGTTACGGTTAGTGATAGGCAGTTAGGGTTAGGGTTACGGTTAGGGGTGTTCTGCTGCCACCTGGGTTAGGTTAGGAGTCAGCTCCTAACGTTTGGAATTTTTGGAGGCCGGTGCTGGGAAGAGGTGAAAAAAAGGTGCTTTTGAGGATAGAGTGGCCAGGAAAGCTCTCAGCCCCAAAGTCTGGGTGGCAATGCAAGTAGTTCCCAGAGACCTAGGAAGAAAGCAAGAGTTGTTCTGGCTGACACTTTGCGTGTAGGAATCAGCTCCGGACGTTCGGCAAATGTGAGGCCTGTGCTAAGAAAAAGTGAAAAAAAGGTTAGGGTTAGGGGTTAGGGTTAGGGTTTAGGGTTAGGGTTAGGGTTAGGGTTAGGGTTAGGGTTTGGGTTAGGGTTTAGGGTTAGGGTTTAGGGTTAGAGTTAGCCATTAGGGTTACGGTTAGTGATAGCCGGTTAGGGTTAGGGTTAGGGTTAGGGTTAGGGTTAGGGGTTAGGGTTAGGGTTTAGGGTTAGGGTTAGGGTTAGGGTTTAGAGTTAGGGTTAGCCATTAGGGTTACAGTTAGTGATAGCCAGTTAGAGTTAGGGTTAGGGTTAGCCATTAGGGTTATGGTTAGTGATAGCTGGTTAGGGTTAGGGTTAGGTTTAGGGTTAGGCTTAGGGTTTAGGTTTAGGGTTTGCCATTAGGGTTACGGTTAGTGATAGGCGGTTAGGGTTAGGGTTAGGGTTAGGGTTTAGAGTTAGGGTTAGCCATTAGGGTTACAGTTAGTGATAGCCAGTTAGAGTTAGGGTTAGGGTTAGCCATTAGGGTTACGGTTAGTGATAGCTGGTTAGGGTTAGGGTTAGGTTTAGGGTTAGGCTTAGGGTTTAGGTTTAGGGTTTGCCATTAGGGTTACGGTTAGTGATAGGCGGTTAGGGTTAGGGTTAGGGTTAGGGGTGTTCTGCTGCCACCTGGGTTGTGGAGTCAGCTCCTAACGTTTGGAATTTTTGGAGGCCGGTGCTGGGAAGAGGTGAAAAAAAGGTGATTTTGAGGATAGAGTGGCCAGGAAAGGCCGCAGCCCCAAAGTCTGGGTGGCAATGCAAGTAGTTCCCGGAGACCTTGGAAGAAAGCAAGAGTTGTTCTGGCTGCCACCTTGCGTGTAGGACTCAGCTCCGGACGTTCGGCAAATGTGAGGCCTGTGCTGGGAAAAAGTGAAAAAAAGGTTAGGGTTAGGGTTTAGGGTTAGGGTTAGGGTTAGGGTTTAGGGTTAGGGTTTAGGGTTAGAGTTAGCCATTAGGGTTACGGATAGTGATAGCCGGTTAGGGTTAGGGTTAGGGTTAGGGTTAGGGGTTGGGTTTAGGGTTAGGGGTTAGGGTTAGGGTTACGGTTTAGGGTTAGAGTTAGCCATTAGGGTTACGGTTAGTGATAGGCGGTTAGGGTTAGGGTTACGGTTAGGGGTGTTCTGCTGCCACCTGGGTTGTGGAGTCAGCTCCTAACGTTTGGAATTTTTGGAGGCCGGTGCTGGGAAGAGGTGAAAAAAAGGTGCTTGTGAGGATAGAGTGGCCAGGAAAGCTCTCAGCCCCAAAGTCTGGGTGGCAATGCAAGTAGTTCCCAGAGACCTAGGAAGAAAGCAAGAGTTGTTCTGGCTGACACTTTGCGTGTAGGAATCAGCTCCGGACGTTCGGCAAATGTGAGGCCTGTGCTAAGAAAAAGTGAAAAAAAGGTTAGGGTTAGGGGTTGGGGTTAGGGTTAGGGTTTAGGGTTAGGGTTAGGGTTAGGGTTAGGGTTTGGGTTAGGGTTTAGGGTTAGGGTTTAGGGTTAGAGTTAGCCATTAGGGTTACGGTTAGTGATAGCCGGTTAGGGTTAGGGGTTAGGGTTAGGGTTTAGGGTTAGGGTTAGGGTTAGGGTTTAGAGTTAGGGTTAGCCATTAGGGTTACGGTTAGTGATAGCCGGTTAGGGTTAGGGTTAGGTTTAGGGTTAGGCTTAGGGTTTAGGTTTAGGGTTTGCCATTAGGGTTACGGTTAGTGATAGGTGGTTAGGGTTAGGGTTAGGGGTGTTCTGCTGCCACCTGGGTTGTGGAGTCAGCTCCTAACGTTTGGAATTTTTGGAGGCCGGTGCTGGGAAGAAGTGAAAAAAAGGTGCTTTTGAGGATAGAGTGGCTAGGAAAGCTCGCAGCCCCAAAGTCTGGGTGGCAATGCAAGTAGTTCCCAGAGACCTTGGAAGAAAGCAAGAGTTGTTCTGGCTGCCAACTTGGGTTTAGGAATCATCTCCGGACGTTCGGCAAATGTGAGGCCTGTGCTAAGAAAAAGTGAAAAAAAGGTTAGGGTTAGGGTTAGGGTTAGGGTTTAGGGTTAGGGTTAGGGTTAGGGTTAGGGGTTAGGGTTAGGGTTACGGTTTAGGGTTAGAGTTAGCCATTAGGGTTACGGTTAGTGATAGGCGGTTAGGGTTAGGGTTACGGTTAGGGGTGTTCTGCTGCCACCTGGGTTGTGGAGTCAGCTCCTAACGTTTGGAATTTTTGGAGGCCGGTGCTGGGAAGAGGTGAAAAAAAGGTGCTTTTGAGGATAGAGTGGCCAGGAAAGCTCTCAGCCCCAAAGTCTGGGTGGCAATGCAAGTAGTTCCCAGAGACCTAGGAAGAAAGCAAGAGTTGTTCTGGCTGACACTTTGCGTGTAGGACTCAGCTCCGGACGTTCGGCAAATGTGAGGCCTGTGCTAAGAAAAAGTGAAAAAAAGGTTAGGGTTAGGGTTAGGGTTAGGGTTAGGGTTTAGGGTTAGGGTTAGGGTTTAGGGTTAGGGTTAGGGTTCGGGGTTAGGGTTTAGGGTTAGGGTTTAGGGTTAGAGTTAGCCATTAGGGTTACGGTTAATGATAGGCGGTTAGGGTTACGGTTAGGGGTGTTCTGCTGCCACCTGGGTTGTGGAGTCAGCTCCTAACGTTTGGAATTTTTGGAGGCCGGTGCTGGGAAGAGGTGAAAAAAAGGTGCTTGTGAGGATAGAGTGGCCAGGAAAGCTCTCAGCCCCAAAGTCTGGGTGGCAATGCAAGTAGTTCCCAGAGACCTAGGAAGAAAGCAAGAGTTGTTCTGGCTGACACTTTGCGTGTAGGAATCAGCTCCGGACGTTCGGCAAATGTGAGGCCTGTGCTAAGAAAAAGTGAAAAAAAGGTTAGGGTTAGGGTTAGGGTTTAGGGTTAGGGTTAGGGTTAGGGTTAGGGTTTGGGTTAGGGTTTAGGGTTAGAGTTAGCCATTAGGGTTACGGTTAGTGATAGCCAGTTAGGGTTAGGGTTAGGGTTAGGGTTAGGGGTTAGGGTTAGGGTTTAGGGTTAGGGTTAGGGTTAGGGTTTAGAGTTAGGGTTAACCATTAGGGTTACAGTTAGTGATAGCCAGTTAGAGTTAGGGTTAGGGTTAGCCATTAGGGTTACGGTTAGTGATAGCCGGTTAGGGTTAGGGTTAGGTTTAGGGTTAGGCTTAGGGTTTAGGTTTAGGGTTTGCCATTAGGGTTGCGGTTAGGGTTACGGTTAGGGGTGTTCTGCTGCCACCTGGGTTGTGGAGTCAGCTCCTAACGTTTGGAATTTTTGGAGGCCGGTGCATGGGAAGAAGTGAAAAAAAGGTGCTTTTGAGGATAGAGTGGCTAGGAAAGCTCGCAGCCCCAAAGTCTGGGTGGCAATGCAAGTAGTTCCCAGAGACCTTGGAAGAAAGCAAGAGTTGTTCTGGCTGCCAACTTGGGTGTAGGAATCATCTCCGGACGTTCGGCAAATGTGAGGCCTGTGCTAAGAAAAAGTGAAAAAAAGGTTAGGGTTAGGGTTAGGGTTTAGGGTTAGGGGTTAGGGTTAGGGGTTAGGGTTAGGGTTACGGTTTAGGGTTAGAGTTAGCCATTAGGGTTACGGTTAGTGATAGGCAGTTAGGGTTAGGGTTACGGTTAGGGGTGTTCTGCTGCCACCTGGGTTAGGTTAGGAGTCAGCTCCTAACGTTTGGAATTTTTGGAGGCCGGTGCTGGGAAGAGGTGAAAAAAAGGTGCTTTTGAGGATAGAGTGGCCAGGAAAGCTCTCAGCCCCAAAGTCTGGGTGGCAATGCAAGTAGTTCCCAGAGACCTAGGAAGAAAGCAAGAGTTGTTCTGGCTGACACTTTGCGTGTAGTAATCAGCTCCGGACGTTCGGCAAATGTGAGGCCTGTGCTAAGAAAAAGTGAAAAAAAGGTTAGGGTTAGGGGTTAGGGTTAGGGTTTAGGGTTAGGGTTAGGGTTAGGGTTAGGGTTAGGGTTTGGGTTAGGGTTTAGGGTTAGGGTTTAGGGTTAGAGTTAGCCATTAGGGTTACGGTTAGTGATAGCCGGTTAGGGTTAGGGTTAGGGTTAGGGTTAGGGTTAGGGGTTAGGGTTAGGGTTTAGGGTTAGGGTTAGGGTTAGGGTTTAGAGTTAGGGTTAGCCATTAGGGTTACAGTTAGTGATAGCCAGTTAGAGTTAGGGTTAGGGTTAGCCATTAGGGTTACGGTTAGTGATAGCTGGTTAGGGTTAGGGTTAGGTTTAGGGTTAGGCTTAGGGTTTAGGTTTAGGGTTTGCCATTAGGGTTACGGTTAGTGATAGGCGGTTAGGGTTAGGGTTAGGGTTAGGGTTAGGGTTTAGAGTTAGGGTTAGCCATTAGGGTTACAGTTAGTGATAGCCAGTTAGAGTTAGGGTTAGTGTTAGCCATTAGGGTTACGGTTAGTGATAGCTGGTTAGGGTTAGGGTTAGGTTTAGGGTTAGGCTTAGGGTTTAGGTTTAGGGTTTGCCATTAGGGTTACGGTTAGTGATAGGCGGTTAGGGTTAGGGTTAGGGTTAGGGGTGTTCTGCTGCCACCTGGGTTGTGGAGTCAGCTCCTAACGTTTGGAATTTTTGGAGGCCGGTGCTGGGAAGAGGTGAAAAAAAGGTGATTTTGAGGATAGAGTGGCCAGGAAAGGCCGCAGCCCCAAAGTCTGGGTGGCAATGCAAGTAGTTCCCAGAGACCTTGGAAGAAAGCAAGAGTTGTTCTGGCTGCCACCTTGCGTGTAGGACTCAGCTCCGGACGTTCGGCAAATGTGAGGCCTGTGCTGGGAAAAAGTGAAAAAAAGGTTAGGGTTAGGGTTTAGGGTTAGGGTTAGGGTTAGGGTTAGGGTTTGGGTTAGGGTTTAGGGTTAGGGTTTAGGGTTAGAGTTAGCCATTAGGGTTACGGTTAGTGATAGCCGGTTAGGGTTAGGGTTAGGGTTAGGGTTAGGGGTTAGGGTTAGGGTTTAGGGTTAGGGTTAGGGTTTAGGGTTAGGATTAGGGTTTAGAGTTAGGGTTAACCATTAGGGTTACAGTTAGTGATAGCCAGTTAGAGTTAGGTTTAGGGTTAGCCATTAGGGTTACGGTTAGTGATAGCCGGTTAGGGTTAGGGTTAGGGTTAGGGTTAGGCTTAGGGTTTAGGTTTAGGGTTTGCCATTAGGGTTACGGTTAGTGATAGGTGGTTAGGGTTAGGGTTAGGGGTGTTCTGCTGCCACCTGGGTTGTGGAGTCAGCTCCTAACGTTTGGAATTTTTGGAGGCCGGTGCTGGGAAGAAGTGAAAAAAAGGTGCTTTTGAGGATAGAGTGGCTAGGAAAGCTCGCAGCCCCAAAGTCTGGGTGGCAATGCAAGTAGTTCCCAGAGACCTTGGAAGAAAGCAAGAGTTGTTCTGGCTGCCAACTTGGGTTTAGGAATCATCTCCGGACGTTCGGCAAATGTGAGGCCTGTGCTAAGAAAAAGTGAAAAAAAGGTTAGGGTTAGGGTTAGGGTTAGGGTTTAGGGTTAGGGTTAGGGTTAGGGTTAGGGGTTAGGGTTAGGGTTACGGTTTAGGGTTAGAGTTAGCCATTAGGGTTACGGTTAGTGATAGGCGGTTAGGGTTAGGGTTACGGTTAGGGGTGTTCTGCTGCCACCTGGGTTGTGGAGTCAGCTCCTAACGTTTGGAATTTTTGGAGGCCGGTGCTGGGAAGAGGTGAAAAAAAGGTGCTTTTGAGGATAGAGTGGCCAGGAAAGCTCTCAGCCCCAAAGTCTGGGTGGCAATGCAGGTAGTTCCCAGAGACCTAGGAAGAAAGCAAGAGTTGTTCTGGCTGACACTTTGCGTGTAGGAATCAGCTCCGGACGTTCGGCAAATGTGAGGCCTGTGCTAAGAAAAAGTGAAAAAAAGGTTAGGGTTAGGGTTAGGGTTAGGGTTAGGGTTTAGGGTTAGGGTTAGGGTTTAGGGTTAGGGTTAGGGTTCGGGGTTAGGGTTTAGGGTTAGGGTTTAGGGTTAGAGTTAGCCATTAGGGTTACGGTTAATGATAGGCGGTTAGGGTTACGGTTAGGGGTGTTCTGCTGCCACCTGGGTTGTGGAGTCAGCTCCTAACGTTTGGAATTTTTGGAGGCCGGTGCTGGGAAGAGGTGAAAAAAAGGTGCTTGTGAGGATAGAGTGGCCAGGAAAGCTCTCAGCCCCAAAGTCTGGGTGGCAATGCAAGTAGTTCCCAGAGACCTAGGAAGAAAGCAAGAGTTGTTCTGGCTGACACTTTGCGTGTAGGAATCAGCTCCGGACGTTCGGCAAATGTGAGGCCTGTGCTAAGAAAAAGTGAAAAAAAGGTTAGGGTTAGGGTTAGGGTTTAGGGTTAGGGTTAGGGTTAGGGTTAGGGTTTGGGTTAGGGTTTAGGGTTAGAGTTAGCCATTAGGGTTACGGTTAGTGATAGCCAGTTAGGGTTAGGGTTAGGGTTAGGGTTAGGGGTTAGGGTTAGGGTTTAGGGTTAGGGTTAGGGTTAGGGTTTAGAGTTAGGGTTAACCATTAGGGTTACAGTTAGTGATAGCCAGTTAGAGTTAGGGTTAGGGTTAGCCATTAGGGTTACGGTTAGTGATAGCCGGTTAGGGTTAGGGTTAGGTTTAGGGTTAGGCTTAGGGTTTAGGTTTAGGGTTTGCCATTAGGGTTGCGGTTAGGGTTAGGGTTAGGGGTGTTCTGCTGCCACCTGGGTTGTGGAGTCAGCTCCTAACGTTTGGAATTTTTGGAGGCCGGTGCATGGGAAGAAGTGAAAAAAAGGTGCTTTTGAGGATAGAGTGGCTAGGAAAGCTCGCAGCCCCAAAGTCTGGGTGGCAATGCAAGTAGTTCCCAGAGACCTTGGAAGAAAGCAAGAGTTGTTCTGGCTGCCAACTTGGGTGTAGGAATCATCTCCGGACGTTCGGCAAATGTGAGGCCTGTGCTAAGAAAAAGTGAAAAAAAGGTTAGGGTTAGGGTTAGGGTTTAGGGTTAGGGGTTAGGGTTAGGGGTTAGGGTTAGGGTTACGGTTTAGGGTTAGAGTTAGCCATTAGGGTTACGGTTAGTGATAGGCAGTTAGGGTTAGGGTTACGGTTAGGGGTGTTCTGCTGCCACCTGGGTTAGGTTAGGAGTCAGCTCCTAACGTTTGGAATTTTTGGAGGCCGGTGCTGGGAAGAGGTGAAAAAAAGGTGCTTTTGAGGATAGAGTGGCCAGGAAAGCTCTCAGCCCCAAAGTCTGGGTGGCAATGCAAGTAGTTCCCAGAGACCTAGGAAGAAAGCAAGAGTTGTTCTGGCTGACACTTTGCGTGTAGTAATCAGCTCCGGACGTTCGGCAAATGTGAGGCCTGTGCTAAGAAAAAGTGAAAAAAAGGTTAGGGTTAGGGGTTAGGGTTAGGGTTTAGGGTTAGGGTTAGGGTTAGGGTTAGGGTTAGGGTTTGGGTTAGGGTTTAGGGTTAGGGTTTAGGGTTAGAGTTAGCCATTAGGGTTACGGTTAGTGATAGCCGGTTAGGGTTAGGGTTAGGGTTAGGGTTAGGGTTAGGGGTTAGGGTTAGGGTTTAGGGTTAGGGTTAGGGTTAGGGTTTAGAGTTAGGGTTAGCCATTAGGGTTACAGTTAGTGATAGCCAGTTAGAGTTAGGGTTAGGGTTAGCCATTAGGGTTACGGTTAGTGATAGCCGGTTAGGGTTAGGGTTAGGTTTAGGGTTAGGCTTAGGGTTTAGGTTTAGGGTTTGCCATTAGGGTTACGGTTAGTGATAGGCGGTTAGGGTTAGGGTTAGGGTTAGGGTTTAGAGTTAGGGTTAGCCATTAGGGTTACAGTTAGTGATAGCCAGTTAGAGTTAGGGTTAGTGTTAGCCATTAGGGTTACGGTTAGTGATAGCTGGTTAGGGTTAGGGTTAGGTTTAGGGTTAGGCTTAGGGTTTAGGTTTAGGGTTTGCCATTAGGGTTACGGTTAGTGATAGGCGGTTAGGGTTAGGGTTAGGGTTAGGGGTGTTCTGCTGCCACCTGGGTTGTGGAGTCAGCTCCTAACGTTTGGAATTTTTGGAGGCCGGTGCTGGGAAGAGGTGAAAAAAAGGTGATTTTGAGGATAGAGTGGCCAGGAAAGGCCGCAGCCCCAAAGTCTGGGTGGCAATGCAAGTAGTTCCCAGAGACCTTGGAAGAAAGCAAGAGTTGTTCTGGCTGCCACCTTGCGTGTAGGACTCAGCTCCGGACGTTCGGCAAATGTGAGGCCTGTGCTGGGAAAAAGTGAAAAAAAGGTTAGGGTTAGGGTTTAGGGTTAGGGTTAGGGTTAGGGTTAGGGTTTGGGTTAGGGTTTAGGGTTAGGGTTTAGGGTTAGAGTTAGCCATTAGGGTTACGGTTAGTGATAGCCGGTTAGGGTTAGGGTTAGGGTTAGGGTTAGGGGTTAGGGTTAGGGTTTAGGGTTAGGGTTAGGGTTTAGGGTTAGGATTAGGGTTTAGAGTTAGGGTTAACCATTAGGGTTACAGTTAGTGATAGCCAGTTAGAGTTAGGTTTAGGGTTAGCCATTAGGGTTACGGTTAGTGATAGCCGGTTAGGGTTAGGGTTAGGGTTAGGGTTAGGCTTAGGGTTTAGGTTTAGGGTTTGCCATTAGGGTTACGGTTAGTGATAGGTGGTTAGGGTTAGGGTTAGGGGTGTTCTGCTGCCACCTGGGTTGTGGAGTCAGCTCCTAACGTTTGGAATTTTTGGAGGCCGGTGCTGGGAAGAAGTGAAAAAAAGGTGCTTTTGAGGATAGAGTGGCTAGGAAAGCTCGCAGCCCCAAAGTCTGGGTGGCAATGCAAGTAGTTCCCAGAGACCTTGGAAGAAAGCAAGAGTTGTTCTGGCTGCCAACTTGGGTTTAGGAATCATCTCCGGACGTTCGGCAAATGTGAGGCCTGTGCTAAGAAAAAGTGAAAAAAAGGTTAGGGTTAGGGTTAGGGTTAGGGTTTAGGGTTAGGGTTAGGGTTAGGGTTAGGGGTTAGGGTTAGGGTTACGGTTTAGGGTTAGAGTTAGCCATTAGGGTTACGGTTAGTGATAGGCGGTTAGGGTTAGGGTTACGGTTAGGGGTGTTCTGCTGCCACCTGGGTTGTGGAGTCAGCTCCTAACGTTTGGAATTTTTGGAGGCCGGTGCTGGGAAGAGGTGAAAAAAAGGTGCTTTTGAGGATAGAGTGGCCAGGAAAGCTCTCAGCCCCAAAGTCTGGGTGGCAATGCAGGTAGTTCCCAGAGACCTAGGAAGAAAGCAAGAGTTGTTCTGGCTGACACTTTGCGTGTAGGAATCAGCTCCGGACGTTCGGCAAATGTGAGGCCTGTGCTAAGAAAAAGTGAAAAAAAGGTTAGGGTTAGGGTTAGGGTTAGGGTTAGGGTTTAGGGTTAGGGTTAGGGTTTAGGGTTAGGGTTAGGGTTCGGGGTTAGGGTTTAGGGTTAGGGTTTAGGGTTAGAGTTAGCCATTAGGGTTACGGTTAATGATAGGCGGTTAGGGTTACGGTTAGGGGTGTTCTGCTGCCACCTGGGTTGTGGAGTCAGCTCCTAACGTTTGGAATTTTTGGAGGCCGGTGCTGGGAAGAGGTGAAAAAAAGGTGCTTGTGAGGATAGAGTGGCCAGGAAAGCTCTCAGCCCCAAAGTCTGGGTGGCAATGCAAGTAGTTCCCAGAGACCTAGGAAGAAAGCAAGAGTTGTTCTGGCTGACACTTTGCGTGTAGGAATCAGCTCCGGACGTTCGGCAAATGTGAGGCCTGTGCTAAGAAAAAGTGAAAAAAAGGTTAGGGTTAGGGTTAGGGTTTAGGGTTAGGGTTAGGGTTAGGGTTAGGGTTTGGGTTAGGGTTTAGGGTTAGAGTTAGCCATTAGGGTTACGGTTAGTGATAGCCAGTTAGGGTTAGGGTTAGGGTTAGGGTTAGGGGTTAGGGTTAGGGTTTAGGGTTAGGGTTAGGGTTAGGGTTTAGAGTTAGGGTTAACCATTAGGGTTACAGTTAGTGATAGCCAGTTAGAGTTAGGTTTAGGGTTAGCCATTAGGGTTACGGTTAGTGATAGCCGGTTAGGGTTAGGGTTAGGTTTAGGGTTAGGCTTAGGGTTTAGGTTTAGGGTTTGCCATTAGGGTTGCGGTTAGGGTTAGGGTTAGGGGTGTTCTGCTGCCACCTGGGTTGTGGAGTCAGCTCCTAACGTTTGGAATTTTTGGAGGCCGGTGCATGGGAAGAAGTGAAAAAAAGGTGCTTTTGAGGATAGAGTGGCTAGGAAAGCTCGCAGCCCCAAAGTCTGGGTGGCAATGCAAGTAGTTCCCAGAGACCTTGGAAGAAAGCAAGAGTTGTTCTGGCTGCCAACTTGGGTGTAGGAATCATCTCCGGACGTTCGGCAAATGTGAGGCCTGTGC
The DNA here is from genome assembly GCF_964106895.1 of Numenius arquata. NCBI lineage: Eukaryota > Metazoa > Chordata > Aves > Charadriiformes > Scolopacidae > Numenius > Numenius arquata. The sequence continues at coordinate 44,826,560 of NC_133578.1, forward strand.
TAAGAAAAAGTGAAAAAAAGGTTAGGGTTAGGGTTAGGGTTTAGGGTTAGGGGTTAGGGTTAGGGGTTAGGGTTAGGGTTACGGTTTAGGGTTAGAGTTAGCCATTAGGGTTACGGTTAGTGATAGGCAGTTAGGGTTAGGGTTACGGTTAGGGGTGTTCTGCTGCCACCTGGGTTAGGTTAGGAGTCAGCTCCTAACGTTTGGAATTTTTGGAGGCCGGTGCTGGGAAGAGGTGAAAAAAAGGTGCTTTTGAGGATAGAGTGGCCAGGAAAGCTCTCAGCCCCAAAGTCTGGGTGGCAATGCAAGTAGTTCCCAGAGACCTAGGAAGAAAGCAAGAGTTGTTCTGGCTGACACTTTGCGTGTAGTAATCAGCTCCGGACGTTCGGCAAATGTGAGGCCTGTGCTAAGAAAAAGTGAAAAAAAGGTTAGGGTTAGGGGTTAGGGTTAGGGTTTAGGGTTAGGGTTAGGGTTAGGGTTAGGGTTAGGGTTTGGGTTAGGGTTTAGGGTTAGGGTTTAGGGTTAGAGTTAGCCATTAGGGTTACGGTTAGTGATAGCCGGTTAGGGTTAGGGTTAGGGTTAGGGTTAGGGTTAGGGGTTAGGGTTAGGGTTTAGGGTTAGGGTTAGGGTTAGGGTTTAGAGTTAGGGTTAGCCATTAGGGTTACAGTTAGTGATAGCCAGTTAGAGTTAGGGTTAGGGTTAGCCATTAGGGTTACGGTTAGTGATAGCCGGTTAGGGTTAGGGTTAGGTTTAGGGTTAGGCTTAGGGTTTAGGTTTAGGGTTTGCCATTAGGGTTACGGTTAGTGATAGGCGGTTAGGGTTAGGGTTAGGGTTAGGGTTTAGAGTTAGGGTTAGCCATTAGGGTTACAGTTAGTGATAGCCAGTTAGAGTTAGGGTTAGTGTTAGCCATTAGGGTTACGGTTAGTGATAGCTGGTTAGGGTTAGGGTTAGGTTTAGGGTTAGGCTTAGGGTTTAGGTTTAGGGTTTGCCATTAGGGTTACGGTTAGTGATAGGCGGTTAGGGTTAGGGTTAGGGTTAGGGGTGTTCTGCTGCCACCTGGGTTGTGGAGTCAGCTCCTAACGTTTGGAATTTTTGGAGGCCGGTGCTGGGAAGAGGTGAAAAAAAGGTGATTTTGAGGATAGAGTGGCCAGGAAAGGCCGCAGCCCCAAAGTCTGGGTGGCAATGCAAGTAGTTCCCAGAGACCTTGGAAGAAAGCAAGAGTTGTTCTGGCTGCCACCTTGCGTGTAGGACTCAGCTCCGGACGTTCGGCAAATGTGAGGCCTGTGCTGGGAAAAAGTGAAAAAAAGGTTAGGGTTAGGGTTTAGGGTTAGGGTTAGGGTTAGGGTTAGGGTTTGGGTTAGGGTTTAGGGTTAGGGTTTAGGGTTAGAGTTAGCCATTAGGGTTACGGTTAGTGATAGCCGGTTAGGGTTAGGGTTAGGGTTAGGGTTAGGGGTTAGGGTTAGGGTTTAGGGTTAGGGTTAGGGTTTAGGGTTAGGATTAGGGTTTAGAGTTAGGGTTAACCATTAGGGTTACAGTTAGTGATAGCCAGTTAGAGTTAGGTTTAGGGTTAGCCATTAGGGTTACGGTTAGTGATAGCCGGTTAGGGTTAGGGTTAGGGTTAGGGTTAGGCTTAGGGTTTAGGTTTAGGGTTTGCCATTAGGGTTACGGTTAGTGATAGGTGGTTAGGGTTAGGGTTAGGGGTGTTCTGCTGCCACCTGGGTTGTGGAGTCAGCTCCTAACGTTTGGAATTTTTGGAGGCCAGTGCTGGGAAGAGGTGAAAAAAAGGTGCTTTTGAGGATAGAGTGGCCAGGAAAGGCCGCAGCCCCAAAGTCTGGGTGGCAATGCAAGTAGTTCCCAGAGACCTTGGAAGAAAGCAAGAGTTGTTCTGGCTGCCAACTTGGGTTTAGGAATCATCTCCGGACGTTCGGCAAATGTGAGGCCTGTGCTAAGAAAAAGTGAAAAAAAGGTTAGGGTTAGGGTTAGGGTTAGGGTTTAGGGTTAGGGTTAGGGTTAGGGTTAGGGGTTAGGGTTAGGGTTACGGTTTAGGGTTAGAGTTAGCCATTAGGGTTACGGTTAGTGATAGGCGGTTAGGGTTAGGGTTAGGGTTAGGGGTGTTCTGCTGCCACCTGGGTTGTGGAGTCAGCTCCTAACGTTTGGAATTTTTGGAGGCCGGTGCTGGGAAGAGGTGAAAAAAAGGTGCTTTTGAGGATAGAGTGGCCAGGAAAGCTCTCAGCCCCAAAGTCTGGGTGGCAATGCAAGTAGTTCCCAGAGACCTAGGAAGAAAGCAAGAGTTGTTCTGGCTGACACTTTGCGTGTAGGAATCAGCTCCGGACGTTCGGCAAATGTGAGGCCTGTGCTAAGAAAAAGTGAAAAAAAGGTTAGGGTTAGGGTTAGGGTTAGGGTTAGGGTTAGGGTTTAGGGTTAGGGTTAGGGTTAGGGTTTAGGGTTAGGGTTAGGGTTCGGGGTTAGGGTTTAGGGTTAGGGTTTAGGGTTAGAGTTAGCCATTAGGGTTACGGTTAATGATAGGCGGTTAGGGTTACGGTTAGGGGTGTTCTGCTGCCACCTGGGTTGTGGAGTCAGCTCCTAACGTTTGGAATTTTTGGAGGCCGGTGCTGGGAAGAGGTGAAAAAAAGGTGCTTGTGAGGATAGAGTGGCCAGGAAAGCTCTCAGCCCCAAAGTCTGGGTGGCAATGCAAGTAGTTCCCAGAGACCTAGGAAGAAAGCAAGAGTTGTTCTGGCTGACACTTTGCGTGTAGGAATCAGCTCCGGACGTTCGGCAAATGTGAGGCCTGTGCTAAGAAAAAGTGAAAAAAAGGTTAGGGTTAGGGTTAGGGTTTAGGGTTAGGGTTAGGGTTAGGGTTAGGGTTTGGGTTAGGGTTTAGGGTTAGAGTTAGCCATTAGGGTTACGGTTAGTGATAGCCGGTTAGGGTTAGGGTTAGGGTTAGGGTTAGGGTTAGGGGTTAGGGTTAGGGTTTAGGGTTAGGGTTAGGGTTAGGGTTTAGAGTTAGGGTTAACCATTAGGGTTACAGTTAGTGATAGCCAGTTAGAGTTAGGGTTAGGGTTAGCCATTAGGGTTACGGTTAGTGATAGCCGGTTAGGGTTAGGGTTAGGTTTAGGGTTAGGCTTAGGGTTTAGGTTTAGGGTTTGCCATTAGGGTTGCGGTTAGGGTTAGGGTTAGGGGTGTTCTGCTGCCACCTGGGTTGTGGAGTCAGCTCCTAACGTTTGGAATTTTTGGA
>NC_133578.1:44839791-44844791 GCF_964106895.1 Numenius arquata
GACCTAGGAAGAAAGCAAGAGTTGTTCTGGCTGACAATTTGCGTGTAGGAATCAGCTCCGGACATTCGGCAAATGTGAGGCCTGTGCTAAGAAAAAGTGAAAAAAAGGTTAGGGTTAGGGTTAGGGTTAGGGTTAGGGGTTAGGGTTAGGGTTAGGGTTAGGGTTAGGGTTAGGGGTTAGGGTTAGGGTTAGTGTTTAGGGTTAGAGTTAGCCATTAGGGTTACGGTTAGTGATAGCCGGTTAGGGTTAGGGTTAGGGTTAGGGGTTAGCGTTAGGGGTTAGGGTTAGGGTTAGGGTTAGGGTTTAGAGTTAGGGTTAGCCATTAGGGTTACGGTTAGTGATAGCCGGTTAGAGTTAGGGTTAGGGTTAGCCATTAGGGTTACGGTTAGTGATAGCCGGTTAGGGTTAGGGTTAGGTTTAGGGTTAGCCATTAGGGTTACAGTTGGTGATAGGCGGTTAGGGTTAGGGTTAGGGTTAGGGTTAGGGGTGTTCTGCTGCCACCTGGGTTGTGGAGTCAGCTCCTAACGTTTGGAATTTTTGGAGGCCGGTGCTGGGAAGAAGTGAAAAAAAGCTTACGGTTAGGGTTAGGGTTAGGGTTAGGATTTAGCGTTAGAGTTAGCCATTAGGGTTACGGTTAGTGATAGCCGGTTAGGGTTAGGGTTACGGTTAGGGTTAGGGTTTAGGGTTAGGGTTAGCCATTAGGGTTACGGTTAGTGATAGGCGGTTAGGGTTAGGGTTAGGGTTAGGGGTGTTCTGCTGCCACCTGGGTTGTGGAGTCAGCTCCTAACGTTTGGAATTTTTGGAGGCCGGTGCTGGGAAGAGGTGAAAAAAAGGTGCTTTTGAGGATAGAGTGGCCAGGAAAGGCCGCAGCCCCAAAGTCTGGGTGGCAATGCAAGTAGTTCCCAGAGACCTTGGAAGAAAGCAAGAGTTGTTCTGGCTGCCACCTTGCGTGTAGGACTCAGCTCCGGACGTTCGGCAAATGTGAGGCCTGTGCTGGGAAAAAGTGAAAAAAAGGTTAGGGTTAGGGGTTAGGGTTAGGGTTTAGGGTTAGGGTTAGGGTTAGGGTTAGGGTTAGGGTTTGGGTTAGGGTTTAGGGTTAGAGTTAGCCATTAGGGTTACGGTTAGTGATAGCCGGTTAGGGTTAGGGTTAGGGTTAGGGGTTAGGGTTAGGGTTTAGGGTTAGGGTTAGGGTTAGGGTTTAGAGTTAGGGTTAGCCATTAGGGTTACAGTTAGTGATAGCCAGTTAGAGTTAGGGTTAGGGTTAGCCATTAGGGTTACGGTTAGTGATAGCTGGTTAGGGTTAGGGTTAGGGTTAGGGTTAGGTTTAGGGTTTAGGTTTAGGGTTTGCCATTAGGGTTACGGTTAGTGATAGGCGGTTAGGGTTAGGGTTAGGGTTAGGGGTGTTCTGCTGCCACCTGGGTTGTGGAGTCAGCTCCTAACGTTTGGAATTTTTGGAGGCCGGTGCTGGGAAGAGGTGAAAAAAAGGTGCTTTTGAGGATAGAGTGGCCAGGAAAGGCCGCAGCCCCAAAGTCTGGGTGGCAATGCAAGTAGTTCCCAGAGACCTTGGAAGAAAGCAAGAGTTGTTCTGGCTGCCACCTTGCGTGTAGGACTCAGCTCCGGACGTTCGGCAAATGTGAGGCCTGTGCTGGGAAAAAGTGAAAAAAAGGTTAGGGTTAGGGTTAGGGTTAGGCTTAGGCTTAGGGTTAGGGTTAGGGGTTAAAGGTTAGGGTTAGGTTTAGGGTTTGGGTTTAGGGTTAGGTTTAGGGTTAGGGTTTAGGGTTAGGGTTAGGGTTAGGGTTTAGGGTTAGGGTTAGCCATTAGGGTTACGGTTAGTGATAGGCGGTTAGGGTTAGGGTTACGGTTAGGGGTGTTCTGCTGCCACCTGGGTTGTGGAGTCAGCTCCTAACGTTTGGAATTTTTGGAGGCCGGTGCTGGGAAAAGGTGAAAAAAAGGTGCTTCTGAGGATAGAGTGGCCAGGAAAGCTCGCAGCCCCAAAGTCTGGGTGGCAATGCAGGTAGTTCCCAGAGACCTTGGAAGAAAGCAAGAGTTGTTCTGGCTGCTACCTTGCGTGTAGGACTCAGCTCTGGACGTTCGGCAAATATGAGGCCTGTGCCGGAAAAAGTGAAAAAAAAGTTGCTTTTGAGGATAGAGTGGCCAGGAAAGGCCGCAGCCCCAAAGTCTGGGTGGCAATGCAAGTAGTTCCCAGAGACCTAGGAAGAAAGCAAGAGTTGTTCTGGCTGACAATTTGCGTGTAGGAATCAGCTCCGGACATTCGGCAAATGTGAGGCCTGTGCTAAGAAAAAGTGAAAAAAAGGTTAGGGTTAGGGTTAGGGTTAGGGTTAGGGGTTAGGGTTAGGGTTAGGATTAGGGCTAGGGGTTAGGGTTAGAGTTAGTGTTTAGGGTTAGAGTTAGCCATTAGGGTTACGGTTAGTGATAGCCGGTTAGGGTTAGGGTTAGGGTTAGGGGTTAGCGTTAGGGTTTAGGGTTAGGGTTAGGGTTAGGCTTTAGAGTTAGGGTTAGCCATTAGGGTTACGGTTAGTGATAGCCAGTTAGAGTTAGGGTTAGGGTTAGCCATTAGGGTTACGGTTAGTGATAGCCGGTTAGGGTTAGGGTTAGGTTTAGGGTTAGCCATTAGGGTTACGGTTAGTGATAGGCGGTTAGGGTTACGGTTAGGGTTAGGGGTGTTCTGCTGCCACCTGGGTTGTGGAGTCAGCTCCTAACGTTTGGAATTTTTGGAGGCCGGTGCTGGGAAGAAGTGAAAAAAAGCTTACGGTTAGGGTTAGGGTTAGGATTTAGCGTTAGAGTTAGCCATTAGGGTTACGGTTAGTGATAGCCGGTTAGGGTTAGGGTTAGGGTTAGGGTTTAGGGTTAGGGTTAGCCATTAGGGTTACGGTTAGTGATAGCCGGTTAGGGTTAGGGTTAGGGTTAGGGGTGTTCTGCTGCCACCTGGGTTGTGGAGTCAGCTCCTAACGTTTGGAATTTTTGGAGGCCGGTGCTGGGAAGAGGTGAAAAAAAGGTGCTTGTGAGGATAGAGTGGCCAGGAAAGCTCGCAGCCCCAAAGTCTGGGTGGCAATGCAAGTAGTTCCCAGAGACCTAGGAAGAAAGCAAGAGTTGTTCTGGCTGACACTTTGCGTGTAGGAATCAGCTCCGGACGTTCGGCAAATGTGAGGCCTGTGCTAAGAAAAAGTGAAAAAAAGGTTAGGGTTAGGGGTTAGGGTTAGGGTTTAGGGTTAGGGTTAGGGTTAGGGTTAGGGTTAGGGTTTGGATTAGGGTTTAGGGTTAGGGTTTAGGGTTAGAGTTAGCCATTAGGGTTACGGTTAGTGATAGCCGGTTAGGGTTAGGGTTAGGGGTTAGGGTTAGGGTTTAGGGTTAGGGTTAGGGTTAGGGTTTAGAGTTAGGGTTAGCCATTAGGGTTACAGTTAGTGATAGCCAGTTAGAGTTAGGGTTAGGGTTAGCCATTAGGGTTACGGTTAGTGATAGCCGGTTAGGGTTAGGGTTAGGTTTAGGGTTAGGCTTAGGGTTTAGGTTTAGGGTTTGCCATTAGGGTTACGGTTAGTGATAGGTGGTTAGGGTTAGGGTTAGGGGTGTTCTGCTGCCACCTGGGTTGTGGAGTCAGCTCCTAATGTTTGGAATTTTTGGAGGCCGGTGCATGGGAAGAAGTGAAAAAAAGGTGCTTTTGAGGATAGAGTGGCTAGGAAAGCTCGCAGCCCCAAAGTCTGGGTGGCAATGCAAGTAGTTCCCAGAGACCTTGGAAGAAAGCAAGAGTTGTTCTGGCTGCCAACTTGGGTTTAGGAATCATCTCCGGACGTTCGGCAAATGTGAGGCCTGTGCTAAGAAAAAGTGAAAAAAAGGTTAGGGTTAGGGTTAGGGTTAGGGTTAGGGTTAGGGTTAGGGTTTAGGGTTAGGGTTAGGGTTTAGGTTTAGGGTTTAGGGTTAGGGTTAGGGTTAGGGGTTAGGGTTAGGGTTACGGTTTAGGGTTAGATTTAGCCATTAGGGTTACGGTTAGTGATAGGCGGTTAGGGTTAGGGTTACGGTTAGGGGTGTTCTGCTGCCACCTGGGTTGTGGAGTCAGCTCCTAACGTTTGGAATTTTTGGAGGCCGGTGCTGGGAAGAGGTGAAAAAAAGGTGCTTTTGAGGATAGAGTGGCCAGGAAAGCTCTCAGCCCCAAAGTCTGGGTGGCAATGCAAGTAGTTCCCAGAGACCTAGGAAGAAAGCAAGAGTTGTTCTGGCTGACACTTTGCGTGTAGGATTCAGCTCCGGACGTTCGGCAAATGTGAGGCCTGTGCTAAGAAAAAGTGAAAAAAAGGTTAGGGTTAGGGTTAGGGGTTAGGGTTAGGGTTTAGGGTTAGGGTTAGGGTTAGGGTTAGGGTTTGGGTTAGGGTTTAGGGTTAGAGTTAGCCATTAGGGTTACGGTTAGTGATAGCCGGTTAGGGTTAGGGTTAGGGGTTAGGGTTAGGGTTTAGGGTTAGGGTTAGGGTTAGGGTTTAGAGTTAGGGTTAGCCATTAGGGTTACAGTTAGTGATAGCCAGTTAGAGTTAGGGTTAGGGTTAGCCATTAGGGTTATGGTTAGTGATAGCTGGTTAGGGTTAGGGTTAGGTTTCGGGTTAGGTTTAGGGTTTAGGTTTAGGGTTTGCCATTAGGGTTACGGTTAGTGATAGGCGGTTAGGGTTAGGGTTAGGGTTAGGGGTGTTCTGCTGCCACCTGGGTTGTGGAGTCAGCTCCTAACGTTTGGAATTTTTGGAGGCCAGTGCTGGGAAGAGGTGAAAAAAAGGTGCTTTTGAGGATAGAGTGGCCAGGAAAGGCCGCAGCCCCAAAGTCTGGGTGGCAATGCAAGTAGTTCCCAGAGACCTTGGAAGAAAGCAAGAGTTGTTCTGGCTGCCACCTTGCGTGTAGGACTCAGCTCCGGACGTTCGGCAAATGTGAGGCCTGTGCTAAGAAAAAGTGAAAAAAAGGTTAGGGTTAGGGTTAGGGTTAGGGTTAGGCTTAGGCTTAGGGTTAGG
>NC_133578.1:46897291-47031791 GCF_964106895.1 Numenius arquata
ACTCCCCTGCCAAAGCAGGGTTGCCCAGAGCACATCACTCAGGGCTGCATCCAGGTAGGGCTTGAAGATCTCCAGAGAAGGGGACTCCACACCCTCCCTGGGCAGCCTGTTCCAGGGCTCTGGCACCCTCACCAGAAAGAAGTTTCTCCTCCTATTTGAATGGAACTTCCCATGTTCCAGCTTGTGCCCGTTGCCCCTCGTCCTGTCGCTGGGAACCACTGAAAAGAGTCTGGCTCCATCCTCCTTCAACCCACCCTTTAGGTACTTGTAAACATCAATAAGGTCTCCCCTCAGCCTTCTGTTCTCCAGGCTAAAGAGCCCCAGCTCTCTCAGCCTTTCCTCATCAGGGAGATGCTCTGATCCCTCAATCATCTTAGTTGCCCTACGCTGGACTCTCTCCTCTCTCCAGTAGTTCCCTGTCTCTCTTGAACTGGGGAGCCCAGAACTGGACACAGTATTCCAGTTGTGGCCTCACCAGTGCAGAGGAGAGGGGGAGAATGACCTCCCACGACCTACTGGCCACACTCTTCCCTATGCAGCCCAGGATTCCATTGGCCCTCTTGGCCACAAGGGCACATTGCTGGCTCATGGAAAGTTTGCTATCCACCAGGACTCCCAGATCCTTCTCCTCAGAACTGCTTTCCAGCAGGTCCACCCCTAACCTCTATTGGTGCCTGGGGTTCTTCCTCCCCAGGTGCAGGACCCCACACTTGCCCTTGTTGAACCTCATGAGGTTCTTCTCTGCCCAGCTCTCCAGCCTGTCCAGGCCACGCTGGATGGTGGCACAGCCCTCTGGAGTGTCGGCCAGCCCTCCCAGTTTGGTATCATCAGCGAACTTGCTGAGGATACACTCTGTCCCCTTGTCCAGTTCGTTGACGAATATGTTTAACAAAACTGGACCAAGTGTTGACACCCGGGGGACACCACTGGTTACCACTGATTAGTTCCGGAAGATTTCAGAAGGGTTAAACATGTGAGCCGTGTGTTTCTATAAAGACTTCCTTTATATAGGTTTATACAAACCATGAAACTGGTTCGTGAGATCTCACTGCCTTTAGAAGAGCCCACTAACTACTATGAAAATAAAGAACAAATGGTTTCACACGGAACGAGTCATTCCTTCTAATAAAATCATTAATCAAAGAAAAATTGCTTAAGCCCTCTTCCTCTTCCCCTGCTAATGGGAAGTCACCAAGCACTAATAAGTGATAGGCATTTTTCATTGGACCCAATGGCTATTTCCCTGCCTGTAGAGTCACATCTCAATTTCTCAGTTAAGTGGGCACGTGCTCATGCAGCGTGACCACATTAGGTGCACTTTTGCATGTCACCAGAGCCTGCCAAGCCTCAAAGCAGAGCATTTAAAATATGGCTTCAGTATTTTTCAGAACAATCCTTTCAGGATTTGGAGGACTGAGGGGTTATTTCTCACCCAAGGTGGGTGGCTGGATTTTGAGTTCTTTAGATAAGAAATAAATTGTTGTAAAATGCTAAAACAGGAAAATAGAAAATTTGCCTCTCTTGACGCCTATCACAAAAGGAAAAAGTAAAGAGCTTCGGCTTTGTTAAAAAAAAAAGTTCCATGATTGACTATCATCATACTTCATATTTCAGTGTCCATAAATCATGGCCATGTTCAGCAAGTTCCCAAAGCAACAGACATCTGCAGCCCTGCTTGGCTGTTACGGTGCTTAAAATGCTGACAGCCACGGCAGCAGTGACCACACACAGACTCCAAATTTATTAAGGCAAGTTTTAACAGCTACTGAATACTCTTAGAAGAGTAACAATTATTTTTTTTTTCTTTTTAAATATATGAGTCTTCACTTACACTGCAGTCCTTCCAGCACAACAGCCATACCCGCCTTGGATTTTAAATTTCATCTTGAAAATTTAAGAAAAATCAGGCAAGCAAAAACAATAGCAGGGACTGTTGTCAGGCGCTCCTTACTCAGAAAGGGCATTTACATACAACCTAAGTGTTACTTTAGTTCTTCTATTGCCTCTGCTTCTTCCTCCAAAAGCATTTAATATAAAAATTATACTCAGTCGCTATTCCCATCTTAGTTCCACACAAGCACATGCGAAAAGAGAGGCGGCAAGGACTGTGCTGCTTTTGTTCACATATTAGTGAGCAGAAGAGAAAAGGAAAAGAAATTAATCTTAAATAAAAGACATGCAATAAAATGTTCTTTATTTTTGCCTCTAAACACCATTTTTTCTTTTTTATTCAGATTTGCTGAGCTGCCTAATAATAGCTAAGCAGTTGAATCCCCTGCACAGCTCGGAAACACTCTGCCTTAACAGGCTTACCTTGCTTTGTAGGAATTCACCTGCTTTTGTGCCCTGGTTGGATAGCGGCATCTAAATAGGCTGACAAGGAGTTACAGAAAGCATCAGGGGAAGAAAAGCGTCTCTCAGGGGTTTGGTGTGTAGGAGTAACAGAATTAATTTTATCAGTCTTTTTGGGCCTGTTCCAAGCAGCAGTTAACACTCACTGCTCCCTCTGATGAATCATCCCTCTGTACAGACACTTGACTGCAAACGCTACTGCGTGACTAAATCCTCCATGGCCACTGCCTTTAGTCAGGCAGACAGATCTTCTATCATAGATCATCATCTTGGGATCGCAGAACAGCAGAGGTTGGAAGACACCTCTGGAAGCTGCCTGGTCAAAGCTTCCCCCAGCCCAAAGCAGGGTCCTCCAGGACTACGTCCAGACAGCTTTTAAGTATCTCCAAGGAAGGAGACCCCACAACCTCCCTGAGCAACCAGTACCCAGTCACCCTCACAGTAAAGAAAGTGTTTTCTGATGTTCAGAGAGAACCTCCTGTGTTTCAGTTTGTGCCCATTGCCTCTGGTCCTGTCACTGGGCACCACGGAAAAGAGCCTGGCTCTGTACACCCTCCATTCAGGTATTTATACACGTTGATGGGATCCCCCCAATTCTTCTCTTCCCCGGCCAAACAGCCCCAGCTCTCAGAGTCCTTCCTCATTGGAGAGAATCTCCAGTCTCTTCATCACCTTAGGGAGCCTTCACTGGACAGTCTCTTGACCCAAGGAGCCCAAAACTGGACAGAGAACTTGTGGTCTGGCTTCACCGGGGATGAGTGGAGGAAAATTATCACCTCCCTCCGCCTGCTGGCAATACTTCGTCTAATGCAGCGCAGGACACCATCCGCCTTTGCCACAAGGGCACGTTGCTGGCTCATGGTCAGCTTGGTGTCTACCAGGACCCCCAAGGCCTTTTCTGCCAAACTGCTTTCCAGACTGGGGGCCCAAACGTGTACTGGTGTCAGGGGTTGTACCACCCCAGGGGAAAGACTTTGCACTTCTCGTTGTTGAACTTCATGAGGTTCCTGTCAGCCCATTTCGCCAGCCTGTCAAGGTCCCTCTGGATGGTACCACAACCACTCTGTGTAACAACAACTCCTCTGAGTTTTGTACTCTATGCATACTTGCTGAGAGTACACTATGCCCCATCACTGAGGTCAGTAATGAAGATGTTACTGGACCCAGCATCAACCCCTGGGGTACAATGCTAGTTACTGGCCTCCAGCTTCAGTAATCTTAATATTATATGGCAGACTGAAAAGAATTATCAGTGAAATAATTCTGTACAACATCTCTAGCTTTGCTAACATTAACAACTTTATCATACCTTTCTGATATTTAGTTCTTAAACTCTTGGTTCTTGCAGTTATACTGTTACACAAGAAGCGCAGTTGCCTTTTAAAAATATTTGGTTTAATTAAAAATTCCTATTCTGCCAAGTTAGAAAAAAAAACATGATGTGAACCCAAAGACTAAAGAATCCAAAAAGAAATAAAACAAAAATTAAAAACTTTAAGATCATGATTTGTGGAAGGCTTGAGTCATGCCCTCTGAAGAGACTGAGGTTGATTTATTACCCGCAGAGTGTTTCTCTTGCTGTGTTAATTCCCTTCTCAGATTTGCTTACTGAAACTATTCCAGAGGGATGAATAATTACCACTCCATAGTTATATGATAGCATTAGTTTTCCTGAGTAAGATCTATGTTATATGAAGACTTATAATTCACACGGGGTCCAAACCATCATTAATTCAGTTTCTCAACCTGGAAACTAAACAGCTTCTGTCCTTGGGCAAGCCTACACCTCTCAGTGGATTGCCATGCAGAGCCCATGAGCCAGTTTAGACCAAGCTGGGGCCACATCAGCACAGCGCTCCAGCTCAACTCATTACACTAAGAAGAGGCTTTAGCGCAGTTACACCCAACCTCATAAAGTAGTTACACTGCTTCGGTAACCTGGACTGTTTTTTCACCTAGCATGTCCCTGCCCCATCCGCTGTCAGCCAGAGTCAGTGAAACACGTTGGGGAGCATTACAGTTTTCATGCAAAATCTTCTGCATCTGGAAGAGCTGAGATTCCTACAGCCTCTTCTAGCTTTTGAGGTATTTTATTATATTTTACTAGAAATATTTGCGGGAGAGAGCTCTCTTCAAAGCGTGGGGAAATAAAAAAAAGAATTTCAAAAGATGCTACATATAGAGATTCAAGTCATTTATTCTCATCAATTTCAATTTCAAAATAAAATACTAGAAACAAGTTTAATTCTTCTGCCAAGTCACGAGTTTGTAATTCTAGTTTCTACAGTTCTTGACATCCGGTACCTGAGTTAGGGGAAAAGGGAGTTAACCTACCTCATCTTCTACAGACAACACTCAAGCCTTCCAATGCAGTAACAAGTTTCCCAAGCATTTTTTTCTATCGTGTATGTGTGCACGTCCACGTATGAGAAAAAGCGTGGCTTAATGAGTATTTACAGACTTTGACACTGCCAAAAAAGCTCCAGGCCACTTATGGACTGCTTTGTTCTCCCAAGACATTTTATACAGCATATTCCATCTCCCATTTATCATGATGCCCTGGGAAGAAAGGGCTGGCACAAAATTTTTACCAATAAATGCTACTAGTTTTGTGCAGTTTTTCTTCTCCAAAGGCCATCAAATTTCATAACTCTCTGCTACTTTAACGACAGAAGTGAAAACAAAAATGTAGAAGTGATTTGCAGGTTTGCATGTGCTGCTGCAGCCATAATCCTAGGTTTATGCTGCATATTCTGCACCGAATGCTGAGTGCCTCATTAATATGGATTAATTGTACTTGTGACAACCAACACCTGTCCCATGCTATTATTACATTAACTGAACTCTGAAATATTTATCTGGGATGAAAAAATTACAGTATCGTCCAAAAAAGAAACTTTGGGCTCTGGGAACTCTGGAAGCACAGTCTTGTGTGCTACAGAACCATGCAAAGCCAACACCTCCACTTGTGGTTGAAAATAACCGCTGAAGAATGATATACAGTGGGTGGCAAAAGCAGTCACAACTGTAAAATAACCAAGCAAATAATAAGCTATGTCCATAGGGGATAAAAATGCTATAATTTCCAAAATGCACGCTGCTATAAATAAGTCTGAGGTTATTTGCTGAAGTACACAAATTAAGTTTGCAATCACACAGCAATTCTGCATGCTTGTTTAAAAAAAAAAAAAAAAAAGGAAGAGCTGGAGAGCTGAAAGTGTTCAACAGCAGACAGAGTGGCACCGCGTGCATTGTTTGGGCTGGGAGCAATGGCAAATTGCGCTATAGGGAAGCTTTGTAGAAAAGGGAGTTCATGCCACCTCCTTGAATTTACCCTCTTCAATATATAAACAATAAGGCTTCCTTTTTAAGTTGCAATGTTGGTATGTGGGAACAAGACAAGAAGATCAGTCCTGCTTATCATTTGTCCCTGGAATTTGGGCAAAGTTTGAGACCAAAGGCTGACCAGAGTGCCAAAACCCAAGTTTGCTGATGACTAGTGCAAACTACCTGGGTTCCTCAGAGAATTTCAACTTGACATTCTGGTAATTTTAATCACAGAAAAAAAGTGGTTTTCACAGCTTGGAGACCAGCTGTCTGGTTATCTCTTCCACAGAAGACACAAACTGGAAGAAACTTGGGAAAGAGTATGTGCACGCTTTGCTTTATACTTCAGCAAATTTGACCAGATCACAATTATTCAACAATTCAAAAATGATACAGTCTAAGTTCATCTTTCAAATGCAGAGAGATTTTGCCCTCCAGTAAGTAGGTGCTTATCTGATAGGCAGGGACAACCTGGAAGCTAAGGAGGGTTAAGGACGGAGCAGGGAAGTATGAAGATTGATTTCAGATAGCTACTTAATATTAAAAACATATTAGTCAGCAACATGGCACTGATGGACTTAAACCATTTGAAGTTACAGACACAAAGGAAATCACTGTCATATAAACTTACCAAATTCTCCCAGGTTGCTCACTTATGCCACTACTATATTTTTTTGATAGGCAAGAAATACTTTACAAACAAAATAAAAAAAAATCAGAGCTGACGACAATAGAGCAAATTTTGTATGAAAGGCAAGTAAACGCTGACTAAATTAGATTATGTTAAGAGATATTTTAGTGAGTTATGCAACTTCTGATTTAATTATGTATAAATGAGCAAAAATTATTTATAAAACTTTCCAAAAGCATTATTAGAAGGAACATACCATATACTGCTGCAATGTGGCCACCTCTAAAACACAGTGACTACTTAATAGCATACAAAACTGTGAATTCTAACAGTTCAGTAGGAAAACATAGGTAAAAAGATGAGTAATAAAGCTACATAAACCTAAAAAAGCTTAGTAACATATAATACTGAATAGATATAATAATATAAAACTGTAATTAGTTATAAATGCAACTACATTATATTTATATTTGAAATCATAGAATCATAGAATGGCCAGAGTTGGAAAGGACCTTAAAGATCATCCAGTTCCAACCCCCCTTGCCATGGGCAGGGACACCTCCACCAGACCAGGTTGCTCAAAGCCCCATCCAGCCTGGTCTTGAACCCCTCCAGGGATGGGGCATCCACAGCTTCTCTGGGCAACCTCTTCCAGTGCCTCACCACCCTCACAGGAAAGCATTTCCTCCTAATATCTAATCTAAATCTCTTCTCTTCCAATTTAAAACCATTACCCCTTGTCCTGTCACTACACTTCCTGACAAAGAGTCCCTCTCCGGCTCTCCTGTAGGCTCCCTTCAGATATTGGAAGGCTGCTATGAGGTCTCCCCGGAGCCTTCTCTTCTCCAGGCTGAACAACCCCAGCTCTCTCAGCCTGTCTTCACAGGGGAGGTGCTCCATCCCTCTGATCATCTTCGTGGCCCTCCGCTGGACCCGTTCCAACAGGTCCATGTCCCTCCTGTGTTGAGGACTCCAGAGCTGGACACAGTGCTCCAGGTGGGGTTTCACGAGCACAGAGTAGAGGGGCAGAATCACCTTCCTTGACCTGCTGGCCACACTTCTCTTGATGCAGCCACGGCTGCAGTTGGCTTTGTGGGCTGCCAGTGCACATTGCCGGTGCATGTTGAGCTTCTCATCCATGAGCACTCCCAAGTCCTTCTCCTCAGGGCTGCTCTCCAGCCATTCTCTGCCCAACCTGTATTTGTGCCTGGGATTGCCCCGTCCCAGCTGCAGGACCTTGCACTTGGCCTGGTTGAACTTCATGCGATTTGCATGGGCCCACCTCTCAAGCCTGTCCAGGTCCCTCTGGATGGCATCCCTTCCCTCCAGCGTGTCGACCGCACCACCAAGCTTGGTGTCAAGGCAAAGTTGCTGAGGGTGCACTCTATCCCACTGTCCATGTCTCCGACAAAATGTTGAACAGCACTGGTCCCAGTACTGAGCCCTGAGGAACACCACTCGTCACTGGCCACCAATTGGACATTGAACCATTGACCACAACCCTTTGAGTGTGACCATTCAGCCAGTTCCTTATCCACCGAGTGGTCCATCCATCGAACCCATGACTTTCCAATTTTGAGACCAGGATGTCGTGCAGGACAGTGTCAAATGCTTTGCATAAGTATCTATTTTATATATTATATAATAAATATAAATATATATTAGCAATCAGTATTGGAAAAAAGAATACAGAGAATAAGCCTGGAAGGGGTACAAACAGTTAACAGAGCACATGAATGAGGTGATGGCAGTAAAAGATGATGGAAGGAAGGAAGATAATGTGTTCCCTCTCAGAGACCGGTTACACGTTTTCTTCATCACCTTACAAGATTATTTCTACAGTGTGGTTACTACTAGAAAGACCTGTGAGAAAAAGGCTGATCTGTTGGGAATGAAAACTACAACAGAAGAAGGGAAGCAGCAAAGGAGGAAACCACCAATTTAATACCGATGAGCTAACAGTAACAATTTGAACACATAAATAGGATGAGAAAATGCTGCTAGTATAGTTACTGTGTTCGTTTTCACTTACCAAAAGTAGGAATTAAAACAATTTTCCTCAGCAGACCTTGAGCCTGTTCTAAGCAAGAACCACACCACGGAAATCAAAAGCAATTTTACACACCAACCCAGCTCGGTGTGCACTTTATCAGTACCTTCAACATGCGTTAATAATGAAATAATAAAAAATGACTAAGTTCCTATAGGTTTTCAGTCTCTTTCATACGACTTGTTTTTCTGCATCTACTTGAGTTTGAAAATTGTACTTGCAAAAACATCATTATACCACTTGTACTGCTGGTTAACAATTTCCTTCTTTTCCCTTGAGAACTACACACTACAGATACATGCTGTCTTGCTGGCAACAGGCAGTAAAAAGGAAGTAGAATACTGTAAAAACAAACATGTAAAACTAAAATCAGCATTACTGCAGTAAGAAATGTTTCCTTTATATATCACATTAATTACTCCTTTTTTTTTTTTTTTAAGCAGTAATAGTTCCATCAACATTCCAAGTTTGACATGAAAGTTGCAGGATGTGCCAGGCTGCCAGAACAGCCCCACTCCACAGGCTGGAGAGCTGGGCAGAGAGGAACCTGATGTACTTCAACAAAGGCAAGTGTCGGGTGCTGCACCTGGGGAGGAATAACCCCCTGCACCAGGACAGGATGGGGGCTGACCTGCTGGAGAGCACCTCTGAGGAAAAACACCTGGTGGACAATAGGATGACCACGAGACAGCAATGTGCCCTTGTGGCCAAGAAGGCCAATGGCATCCTGGGGTGCATCAGGAAGAGTGTGACCAGCAGGTGGAGGGAGGTCATCCTGCCCCTCTGCTCTGCCCTGGTGAGGCCCCATCTGGAGCACTGGGTCCAGTTCTGGGCTCCCCAGTTCAAGAAGGACAGGGAACTGCTGGAGAGGGTACAGCAGAGGGCTACAAAGATGATGAGGGGCCTGGAGCATCTCTCTTACGAGGAGAGGCTGAGGGACTTGGGTCTTTTTAGTCTGGAGAAAAGAAGACTGAGGGGGTATCTGATCAATGCTTATAAATACTTAAAGGGAGAGTGTCAAGAAGATGGTGCCGGTCTTTTTTCAGTGGTGCCCAGGGATAGGATAAGAGGAAACAGGCACAAACTTGAATATAAGAAGTTCCACCTAAACATGAGGAGAAACTTCTTTACTTTGAGGATGGCAGAGCACTGGAACAGGCTGCCCAGGGAGGTGGTGGAGTCTCCTTCTCTGGAGACATTCCAAACCCCCCTGGACACGTTCCTGTGCAACTTGCTCTGGGTGGACCTGCTCTGGCAGGGGGTTGGACTAGATGATCTCCAGAGGTCCCTTCCAACCCCATATCATTCTGTGATTCTGTGATTCCAGTCAGCAGAAGTACAGGACAGGGAAGAAATACGTACTCTGAAGAAAACATCATTAAGTCTCTCCAGTCCCACCAGATCTGTATCCTACAGATGGCTCATACTGTCACTCAGAGACTTTGCTGCCAGTTAGTCAAAGACACCAGGTTAAGTGTGAATTTGATGCTTGCGATTCTTCTGGCATTGAACAAGCGAAGCCCCAAGGAAGGGACCAGGGTGCTGGGTCTCTCTATCAGGCCAGCCTCCTGCCAGTTGTCTGGTCTTTATTTAATTTTAAAAGGAAGAGTTGGAAAAGTTAAGTCTTTAACATCGTCTCTCTAAACCTTTCCATAGTAATCTTGTACCATCATACACACAACAGTCAGGGAAACTAGGCTTCAGCAAGCAACAGGTGAATTTACCACACACTGACGCCTTCCCTCTTCCAGGTATCTCTGCTGTGCACCGAGAGTGAAGTAGCTTTGTGTGAGGTAGCTCATTCTAGTTGAAAGAGGTACTAATTGTTCAAGAAATATATTCACACGGCATCAAAATGGAGTAGTTAATTCCAGACTGAAACTAAACCAAACTGTCTTATTGAAATCTTCCCCCCTGTAAAGCACCTCTCTTCATGCACTTATTTTTTCCAGAAATTGATTTTTTTTTAATCTTACAAGTTCTTTAAAATAACCTCATCTACCACTATTAACTTAAATTTAAGATTGTCTTAACAAAATGAATGTGCTAGAAAACAGCCAGCTTTAGTCACGTTCCCTAGTCTAAAAAAATATATTATTTTTAATTGGATTCCATTTTGCCCTTATCTATAAAATATTTTTTAAAAAGAACAAAAAGGAGAATTTAAAATGTTTCACAAATAACATTCACCTTGGCAACCATTCAAACAGCGTAAATATTTTGATACAATTTACAGAAAACAGCATTAAGTGATGTTTTATGATGCTCATTAAGCTGTCACGTTCTAAATCACAAACGGCATCAAATGCTTTCTTCCCTTCTCTACTATTTAAGTTTGGCAAATACGCACTGTATAAAAGGTGTCAAGTAAAATCGCCACAGGATATACTGGAAATCCCTGCACCAGCTGCATACTCAAACATAAAGGAAGTGTCTTTCTGATCCTACAGCCTGATAATACTGGAGTTGCTGGAGGGTTACAGCAGTCTTTGAAAATAAAGCTTCATTATGCTGGCATGGAGAGGTGCAGTTTAATCCTCTTTGGAAGCTGGTCTCGCAATCCTACATTTTAAGAAAATTGCTGAAAGCCATTGTGCTTCTGATGGGAAACCGTCATCGACAGTACAGGTGCAGACCATGCAACAGGCAGTGTCAGCACAACCCCTTCCCACATTTTCTGGTTCTTAGGAATTCTATCTGATAATGGCAGAAGCAGGTTGGAACAGCACCTTTTTGCCACGGATTCAGTTGTTGCTCATTTGGAGATCAAAGACAGACACTTTCCTCTAATTTCTTCTGCATGTTAAAAGAAAGAAAAAATACCACTTTCTTCCTATAGCTGAAAAGTTACTGTACCTTACTTTCCTACAGGACTTTTCCCATTTGTAAAACCTGGATGCTTTACACAATTGCTATATGTTGTTGGCTTAAAACACAAATTTAAGACAGCATTTAAATCAAAGTGTATCAAGGAACACGTTTTTACCAATTACAGTATATATTAAATAAGTACATCACATATTAAATAAGACCATGAAATCATAAGTGTAATAAATACTCCTGTCATATTAAATAAACCCCAAATAACAAAATGCTGTTGATATTTACAACTAAATACATCCTTGCCTGACAATAGTGAGATTTTACCAACGATATCTTTGGTCTCTAACTAAGCTGATGCATGCTCCCAATTTCAATACCATCAATGCTGACAATGGAATACATTTTTTGCAATCCTATGGAACAGCTTTCCCAAAGAGGAGAGGAAGAAAGAAAAAAAAAAAATCAGCAAAACCCAAAATAAAAAAGCGAGCAGCTTCTTCAAATGTTTATTCAATTAAATTTTGTATCATTACTGCTCTAAGGTTTCTTTTACTTAATAGCTTGTGGTGTTTCATTTCATTTGTTTTTGTGGGGTTTTTTTCCTAAAAGGTTGAAGTTTACTTTAGAAGAACTGATGGAAAAATGTATTTATGTAGCTACTTCAAATTCTCCAAGTGAGGGACACCTTTTTTTGTAGTTGCTCTTTTACCCAAGACAGTCTTGTGGGTGGAATCCTTTCTTATGGCCATCTAGGGGTAGCACTAACGGGTCTTTTCACTTGGACATCCAAAGAGATCACAACTGTTAGGATCAGGATTGAGCAGCTTAAGAGAACAAGGCCTACAGACAAGAATCTCTTGAAGGATTTTTGTTTCTTTTCAAATAACTTCTGCACTTTCAAAGAGCAAAGGACATTATACAAGAAAAAGAAAATTATATTACAGTATCATGAAAGTAGTTGAGTCCTGCTGAGAAAAAAGCACCCGGGCGCACGTGAGCGCGGGGGCGGGTGCATTAGCGCGCGGGCGCACGTGCGCAGAGCGTGTGGGGCTCGTGCGCAGGACAAAGAGGGAGAGTCTGAGGGCGAACGGTCCGTTCGGGCTCAGGAGAGGAAATGGCGACGAAACGCCCCAAAGCCCCCGTGAAGGAGAATGTGGGAACTCAGACCGAGCTCCCGCGCCAGGACGCGGCCGTACAGGGCCCCGGCTGCACCGAATGCCTGAGCCTGGCTGCGGTACCACAGGGACCCAGAGACACCCATTGTGTGCCATGCGAGCAGAGAAACGACCTGCTCAGGCAGGTGGTGGAACTGAGAGAAGAGGTGGAAAGGTTAAGGAGCATTAGAGAATGCGAAAGTGAAATAGACTGGTGGAGCCGTACCCTGAGGCAAAGGCAGCAAGAAGAGGCTCTAATAAAAGTAGATGATCCCTCCCACCCTGTCACCGGGCAGAGAGAGGGGACTTGACAGAAAGTGGGGAATGGAGGCTGGTCCTTCCTCGGAGAGGCAAGCGGAACCCCCAACAGCCTCCCTCACCTTCCCAGTTACATCTGCATAATAGGTTTGGAGTTCTGGATTTTGGGGATGAGGTAAATGAGAACGAAGAGGACGATCTACCCAGTGAGGCACCCAGGACTGGTCACCCACCCCCATGCCTCAGGACCTCATCAACCAAGAAAAAAAGAAGGGAGTCACCTATTACAATCACCTGTCTGAGTGGGACAGAGGGCCCAATCTGTAGACCAGACCCGTCCCACAGGGAAGTCACCTGCCTCCCTGGGGCCAGGATTAAGGATATACAGGGGGAAATTCACTCCCTGGTTCAGCCCTCAGATTATTACCCACTACTGATATTTCAAGTGGGCAATGATGAGGTAGCCACCAGAAGCCTAAAGGCAATGAAAAGGGACTTCAGAGTGCTGGGACGACTGGTCAAGGGATCAGGAGCACGAGTGGTGTTCTCTTCTATCCCACCAGTCACAGGGATGGATGGGGGGATAAATAGGAAGAATCAAAAGATGAACTCGTGGCTGAAAGACTGGTGTAAATGGCAGGACATTGGATTCTTTGATCACGGGCAGATCTACAGCTCACCAGGCATACTGGCGGCAGGTGGGGGAAGCCTAACCCAAAGGGGAAAAAGGATACTGGGACAAGAATTAGCAGGGCTCATTGAGAGAGCTTTAAACTAGTTTTGAAGGGGGACGGGGTTGGAACCAGGGTTACTAAAGTGGTGCCCGGGAGTAGCGTGCCAGTGCTGGTAGGTAAAGGTGCCAGCAAGGCCTTGCAGCCTGTTGTGGCAGTTGATGAGGGAGAGAAGGACACATCTGGTAGTGAAGACATGAGTAGTGGTAAGATGGTAACTGCAGAAATGTCTGCACATGAACAGGTGGGAATTAGTGCTTGCCCTCCCAGAAAAATAGTGGGACGATTAGCCCAGCTGAAGTGTATCTACATGAATGCACGCAGCATGGGCAACAAACAGGAGGAACTGGAGGCCATCGTACAGCAAGAAAACTATGATCTGGTTGCCATCACAGAAACGCGGTGGGAGGACTCGCATAACTGGAGTGCTGTGATTGATGACAGGCAAGGAAAGAGAGGTGGTGGGGTGGCCCTTTATGTTAAGAGCAGTATAAGACCAGGTTCAGGACCACTTGGCCAAACTGGACATTCATAAGTCTATGAGCCCTGACAGGATGCACCCACGAGTGCTGAGAGAGCTGGCAGATGTTATTGCTGGGCCACTCTCCATCATCTTTGAAAGGTCATGGAGAACAGGAGAGGTGCCTGAAGACTGGAGGAAGGCCAACATCACTCCAGTCTTCAAAAAGGGCAAGAAGGAGGACCCTGGGAACTACAGACCAGTTAGTCTCACCTCCACCCCTGGGAAGGTAATGGAGAGACTCATTCTAGATGTCATCTCCAAACAAGTTGAAGAGCGGGGGGTTATTGGAAGTGGGCAACATGGGTTTACCAAGGGTAAATCATGTTTGACCAATCTGATAGCTTTCTACGATGCTATAACTGGTTGGTTGGATGAGGGGAGGGCAGCAGATGTCATCTACCTTGACTTCAGCACGGCTTTTGACACTGTCTCCCATAGCATCCTCATTGGGAAACTAAGGAAGTGTGGGCTGGATGAGGGGACAGTGAGGTGGATTGAGAACTGGCTGTGTGACAGGACCCAAAGGGTAATGATTAATGGAGCAGGTTCAAGCTGGAGGCCTGTAACCAGTGGTGTCCCCCAGGGGTCAATACTTGGTCCAGTCCTGTTCAACATATTCATCAGCGACCTGGACGAGGGGACCGAGTGTATCCTCAGCAAGTTCGCTGATGATACCAAACTGGGAGGGGTGGCTGACACCCCGGAGGGCCGTGCTGCCATCCAGAGAGACCTGGACAGGCTGGAGAGCTGGGCAAGGAAGAACCTCATGAGGTTCAACAGGGAAAAGTGTAGGATCCTGCACCTAGGGAAGAAGAATGTTAGGCACCAATACAGGTTAGGTGTGGACCTGCTGGAGTCAAGTTCTGAAGAGAAAGATCTGGGGGTCCTGGTAGACAGCAAAATGACAATGAGAAAGCAATGTGCTCTTGTGGCCAGGAAGGCCAACGGAATCCTGGGCTGCATAGGGAAGAGTGTGGCCAGTAGGTCGAGGGAAGTCATTCTCCCCCTCTCCTCTGCACTGGTGAGGCCACAACTGGAATACTGCATCCAGTTCTGGGCTCCCCAGTTCAAGAGGGATAGGGAACTACTGGAAAGAGTCCAGCGAAGGGCAACGAGGATGATTCAAGGATTGGAGCATCTCCCTTATGAAGAAAGGCTGAGAGAGCTGAGACACTTTAGCCTGGAGAAGAGAAGGCTGAGGGGAGACCTTATTAATGCCTATAAGTATCTGAAGGGTGGGTTGAAGGAGGATGGAGCCAGACTCTTTTCAGTGGTTGCCAGTGAGAGGACGAGGGGCAACGGGCACAGGCTGGAACATAGGAGGTTCCACTCAAATATGAGAAGAAACTTCTTTCCGGTGAGGGTGCCAGAGCCCTGGAACAGGCTGCCCAGGGAGGTTGTGGAGTCCCCTTCTCTGGAGATTTTCAAGACCTGCCTGGATGCAGTCCTGAGTAACATGCTTTGACATGCTCTGGGCAATCCTGCTTCGGCAGCAGATTTGGACTAGATGATCTTTATGGTCCCTTCCAACTCTAAAAAATTCAGTGAAATTCAGTGAAATTCAGTGCATGGGGAAGTTGACCAAGCCTGGCAGAAGGCTAGGTCACCTGAACAGGGAGCTTTGATCTGAACTCTACCACAAAACCAAAATGAATGGTCATAGACTGAGATGAATACAGAAACACTCCTCAGGCATGCAAGAACGGGACTGCCAAAGAAAAGGCTTATCTTAATTTAAAAGTAGGAAGAGACAAAGAGCAACAAGGGCTTTAGCACTACAGTGGCAGCAAAAAGGGAGGAGGGGAAAGAAAGAAAGGGGGAAAGAAAGGAGGAAGGGGGAAAGAAGGAAGGAAAGGGGAGGGAAGGAAGGAAAGGGGGAAAGAGCGAGAAGGGGGAAAGAGCGAGAAGGGGGAAAGAGCGAGAAGGAGAGAGAAAGAGAAGGAAAGAGAGGGAAAGAGAGGGAAAGAGAGGGAAAGAGAGGGAAAGAGAGGGAAAGAGAGGGAAAGAGAGGGAAAGAGAGGGAAAGAGAGGGAAAGAGAGGGAAAGAGAGGGAAAGAGAGGGAAAGAGAGGGAAAGAGAGGGAAAGAGAGGGAAAGAGAGGGAAAGAGAGGGAAAGAGAGGGAAAGAGAGGGAAAGAGAGGGAAAGAGAGGGAAAGAGAGGGAAAGAGAGGGAAAGAGAGGGAAAGAGAGGGAAAGAGAGGGAAAGAGAGGGAGGGAGGGGGAAAGAGAGGGAGGGAGGGGGAAAGAGAGGGAGGGAGGGGGAAAGAGAGGGAGGGAGGGGGAAAGAGAGGGAGGGAGGGGGAAAGAGAGGGAGGGAGGGGGAAAGAGAGGGAGGGAGGAGGAAAGAGAGGGAGGGAGGGGGAAAGAGAGGGGGAAAGGGGATCTTCGCCTGCTGCCAAATGTGATAGGTGCAAAGGACTTGGTTTATCCTGAGCCATCAGTTACATTTGCTTTGAAAGTCACAGACCCATCAAAAAAAGGAAGCCAAGTATACAAATGCTCTGATAAAATACTATCACCAGCTTGCACACAAATGTGTTTTTTTCTAATAAATCGTTCTTTTAAAAATCAACTATTTCAGAACCATTTATCACGGGAATTGTATTTAATGTGTTAGTGACCTCACAGATTAACAATGATGCTTCTCCTCTCTCAAGGAAAAAAAGAGGGAAAAAGAGATGGACTAAAAAATTCTGATGTTATGAATTCAAAAACATGGGTTTTTGCCTACATATTAAAAACTAAGTGTTAAAGCAACCTGGAGACAAGTTAAATAGACAAAGTATCTTTGAATAATACATAATCATAAGGCATTAAAGACAGTTTAGAAAGCTTATAAGTGTTATTTCCACTAGAATTCAGTGCTTCCTTATCTTTTAGCTCTTTAACTATTGCATTCCCCAGCACAACTGTTCTAGTTCAGAACACCAAAAACCTATATAAAATCATCTTCTACAATATGGAATATTCAACAACATTAGCACTGATCATCTATTACGAACAATATTATCTCAAATAATTTGTAAACTCCCCAGTACACCACCGCATGAACATATATTTAGCAAAGATAGTTCCTGCCTAAGGAGGCTTACGATTTACATGGGATTGAAGTTCCACAATCACAAAACTCCCAAGGATTTCAACAAATAGTGCTTATTTTAACAACTCGGATGATAATGACTTACCATTTCCTCAGTGATAAAACACTCGGGAATTTCCTTTGGTCACCATAAGTTGGAATAATGTAGATAGCAATAATGCAAACTTGCAAAGGAATCTGCATTCAAGGCAATTATGTCTGAGCTACACGGATCTGTTTGTGATCATACTTTCATTCTGTACAATATATTAACTTCTATAATTTAAACTGTAAAATTAATACGAAATATCCAAGCTCAGTCCAGAAGACGGTCAAGTCCCATTAACTAAGCATTTCAGTATGCCGTTTACTTACGTTAATCGCTTACCAAAAGTTTATTACTTACTTTCCATCTGCTTCTGGTCTTTTGCACACACAGTGAAACTTGCCACCAAAATCTATATAAAGATCATCGTCGACCACATGGAATATTCGACCAATGGCAATTTTATCTTTGCCAGGTCCCATCTGAATTAAAGGGGAGCGTCTCAACATGGATGCAAAGGATTCTGATTTCTCTGAAGGAACCTACAGATTAAAAAAAAAAAAAATTCACAAAACATACTATCTGAAGGAGGAATTTAATTAAGCTTATAACATACAAAAAGGCTTTTTTTCAAGCGAGCAGAACAACTAAGAACAAAATAAACAAGCAATTAAAGGTTGAGAGATCTTTTGGCTTCAACAACACACTTTCCCATCGATTACTTCAAGTGGAGGCTGAAAATCCATCTATATTTTATATGAACAGAGAATAATACCATAATTTTCCACCTGTACATTTGGAAACTTTTACTCTTGGAGAAGTCAAAGCAAGAGACAGTTTTGGATTCCAGCTCTGCTGGAAGGCACAAACAGCACGGGTTGTTCTGACGAGACATAGCCACAGGAATTATAAGCTAGAGATCTGGCACCTGGCAAATTTGCTGCTTCAGAAACAGGAACTGTTAAATGTAGTATTCCAAGGACAAGGGCTGAACAGAGCACAACATGCGCACACGTGCGTGCACACACACCCCCCAAAAAGGAAAGCGGCTGGTGACGGGAAACCAAAAACAGAGCAGCAGGATTTTATACAGGAAAGTTAATATCAGATAAGGTTCCAAACATAGGATTGTTTGAATGTCACAATGCAGTCTAAATTCAAATATGTGAAAATCAATTGTACACCATAAATTTGTAAGTGCTCCAAGAATAAATGCTAAATAGTGGAAGCAGTTAGAGGAAGTATTTAAATGAGATTTATAATATGAATTGAGGGGGCAGCAGCAATCTAGATGCAACTTTAGCTCAATGTGCAAGCCATAAGCTAAAAGCAAACAATTCAAAATTGACATCCCCTCAAAATGACTCTGTCTGGGCAGGAGATTACAAATCACTCCTCATATTGAAATGCCCAAACCTGTTTTAAGGGAAACTGAGGTAACACCAAAGTGCAAAATTCAGTGGTCTTCCACTGACTTACTACGAGCTCACTAGAGTTTGCACAGTCACCCAGTTGCCTTGGAATCCAACTGCTTGTCCCTGTAAAGTAATAAACACTTTTCCATCACCCTGTATGCTCATAAACATTGTTTTCAAAGATGATACATCTCATCTCAGTTACACCTTATCACCCAACACCAAGTTACAGCAGTCAAATACAACAAAACTCCACAGTCAACTACTTTATCCATTGAGCCGATCATTCAATCCCCTACTTCCCTAACCAGCGCTATCCCATTTTTCCATCCATCACTCATCTAACTCGATTTGTCTGAGGAAGACGATGCCAATGAAAACAATCATCCAGAAAGTGACAGCAGGAACGCTCACAGCAGAGGACTTCCAGTGGATATTCAGTCCCTCAGATGGAGCAGCTGAGTGCTACATACAAAAATGACTTTCCCAAGTAAGAGGGAAATTATCACCCCCATTATTATTGCCCCCATTATTATATAATTATTATATTATTACCCCCATTATCAAGGGGGGATGTCAGCAGGGACTTAAGAAATACACGTAATGTAAATACAGAAGGGCAGCATATGTGATACTGAAGAGACTAGACACAAGCACAGTATCATCAGCTGGCAGGGATGCCGGCTTTTCAGAAACTGGTGTTTTGGAATAGAACATCCTTCCAAATACTTCACCTGTTCCATCTAGGAGACCAAACATCTGAAAAAATGGGGTCCTCCAAAAATGCTGTTATGTCTTCTTAATTCAGGACACACGTCTCTAAGTGGTTAAACCAACCAAGCTGGTACTGCCATGTCTCATCCTGCCCCCTCCACTCCCTCCCAGACACAACTCCTGTCCCCTTATTCCACCACTGAAACTTGTCCTAACCTGGAGTAAGCCTGTTACAGGAATGTAACAAACAAAAGCTATTTACTTTCTCGTAAGGACAGTTTTCTGTCAGTCTAGTTTCCAAACAGGAAGGTCACAAGAAGGTCTCCCCAGAGCCTTCTCTTCTCCAGGCTGAACAACCCCAACTCTCTCAGCCTGCCTTCATAGGAGAGGTGCTCCAGCCCTCTGGTCATTTTTGTGGCCCTCTGCTGGAACTGCTCCAGCAGGTCCATGTCCTTCTTATGTTGGGAGCCCCAGAGCCCAGGTGAGGCCTCACAAGAGCGGAGTAGAGGGGCAGAATCACCTCCCTCCATCTGCTCGCCATGCTGCTTTAATGCAGCCCAGGACATAGTTGGCTTTCTGGGCTGTGAGTGCACATTGTCGGCTCATGTCCAGCTTTTCATCCACCAGCACTCCCACGTCCTTCTCAGCGGCGCTGCTCTCAAGCCCTTCATCCTATGAAAATGGTCCACTCTAGTTAATAACATCCCTCTCCTTTATCTCCCTGGCAGGAAAAAAATACAGATACAAAATTCTCCCATGTGCAAAGTTGCCTTTGAAATAAGCTCTGTATATGACACACAAGTGCTATCTTCACATCCGGAGAGATGTGCTCATTCCTTACCAGAACAGAGATAAAACTCACTAAGACACAGATGCTAATGTACAAAGAAATCCTCAGCCATTCTTTATTGTGGACAGTTTTCCAAGAAGCAACTAGGAATCTGTTTGAATTTTATCAGAGTCTACAAATCTGCAGCATTCTCCATTCTGCTTTCTGGAGAGGAACTTCTCCAGAACACAAACATCTAATTTCCATATACAAGAATCCTCCAGAGACTCCATTGGTTACTGCCATCGAGGATTCTTTTGTGGACAGTCTAGAAACAGTGAGCCAAAATACAGTATTTTCTCCAGTTTTCTGCATAACCTAAAGGAGATCTCATCAAACAGTAATTTATCTCCAGCGTTTAAAGAGATTTAGTGACATTTTGAGTACTTTCCTCCGTGATTTCTCAATGTCCTTAATGAGATTCCTCACAGCAGCACTACAGAAAAACAGTAAGACAGTAAGGTAACAGGGCAGCGTAGTGTATTAAACACTCCACTTTTCTGGTTCTCAAGGAGTATTAGCCATTATGATAGATAACGCGTGAAGTTGCAAAAATTGGAGAATATTACAAAATTCAGAAGCACAAAGGGCAAAATCTTTTCAAGAACCTGAAGCATAAAGGTTTTTTCCCCTCCTTCTTAAACGCCTAACCTGTTTGATTTTCCTTCTAATTTCTAGATTTTAAAGTTTTTCACAAATATTCGGATGTCTGTCACACTCTGTGCACATAGTTCAATAAAAAACAGTAGCTCTTTCAATAACAGAATACTCTTCAAGATGACACGTATTAACCAGAAAGTGGAAAAAATCCTAGATTTAAAGCCCAGTAAAATCCAAATGAAAGAAGTAACTCCAATGGAGGAATGTACCATACTATTTCTGGAGCAAAGCCTATGACTCTACAAGCAGGGTGGTCCAAACCCACGCACTGAGCAACATGTCTTTAAAACCTTACCTAAGTGTTTTACGTTTGCTTGCAAAGGGAAGTAGCATATACGTTGGAATGTGAGGGATATGGATGAAACATGGACAAGCAAGATGGGAGACTGGTAATCTGACCGCTACAATTAAGGGGTGAATGACATATTAACATCAAGTGGCATGCAAAGAATGCAACCCTCCGTAACTATCAAATCTGTTTTCCTCAGCAGTGTCATCCACAGCTAGAAAGATTTTTCTGTCCAAAGTTAGTTACACAAAACAACAAAATGGGAAAATTCATTTGCAACAACAAGTTAGTACGATGCCACGCTAGCTAAAGGCCCAACAGCTTAGATACTCAACACTTGACTGGAAAAGGCCCTGAGCAACCTGAACCAAGTTTGACCTGCTTGAAGCAAGCGGTGTGAACAGATGACCTCCTGAGATCACTTTCAACATGTATTATTTTATTTAGCAAAGAGAGAAGACTGAGGCTTCTATAAAGAATACTAAAACAAAACCCAATACATGAGGCTACTCTTTGACCAAGTAGATATTGATAAGGCACTTATTTCAACCACCAACCTAAGAAAATTTCACTATCCACTAGTCCACCAGACCGTAATCTTCCATACCACGTAACTACTAAAAGTGTGCACTGCTGCTTAGATATAAACCTAAATCCCAGGAATTTTTAAAGAATTGTTGTAGGTATTACCAGGGTAACAGATCATAGTAATTCATGCAGTTCATGTACCAAATTCATCTCTAGTGTACCTCTACTATTTTTCACTCGAATGCAACAAGCTGTGTTTAAGTCAAAATTCCATTATGCAGAATATCACCTTAAAGATACCGCAAAACCTGACATCCAACAGTTAATGCCCTTCCATCTAGAAGCTGTGTAACAAGCACTATTCATATTTGGTAGCATTATCCAAAGGGAAACAAACATGGTTATAGGAAGTTATAAGGGTAATAGTTGCCATACTCGGCAAAGAGCACTGGAAGATTTTGCTTGGCTACAGACACAATTTTTAAGCCAACTTCACATACTGAAATTACACTTTTTTAAAAAGTGATTTAAATTATACTTTGATTGGAGATTAGGAAAAGATTACACTTGTATTTTAACAACAATGAAAGATTCATCATACAGTATTTGATATCAGTTTATGTTCATCAAAATCCTTCCATCAAGCTCCATATTTTGGTACTCACTGCAATGCTGACTGATGAATATAGTATATTCCAAACCTAATTTTATTGTTGCATACAGAATAGCTTCTAATTAAAAGTATCTCAGCTGTGCAGAGAACACGCAATATACCTGTATGTATATATTTGAATATATATATTGTCCTCATAATAATGAACAATGTAATATTGTGAACTAAGCACAGTTTTAAAAGAGATGCAAATAACAGTTCACCAAATACACGTACCACTTAAACAGTAAAATACCATGGTGAAAACAATCTTTGTCTCTCATAATTACATTTTTCAAGTAGCATCATGCAGATCTCAAAACAAACAAAAAAAAAAAAAATCACAAGAATAGTGCATAATATTCAACAGGTTTTCCTGAATTGCACTTTTACTATCAAAACTTCTTTGTTGTCTAGAAATCTCTACATGTTGTTGCTAAGGCTATCTGTGGCTTTTTGAAGATGGACATTTCTTAGACTTATCATCAAGATGAAGTACATGAACTGCTCTTCAAACTCATGAAAGAGCATAATTATTTAGAATACTTTGCAAAATGAGGTAAGTTACCAATGTCTTATTACATGCTGCTAAATCAAATGTAGCAATACTGCTCATAAAACAAATGTAAATTTTTTCAATTAACAGACTAACCTCCTATGTCCTACAATAAATACTGTACTATCAGCAAATCCAAAGACAGGTGATTGTTTTAGTCAATTATGGCTATGCCTGCCCCTTATTAGATGAGTCAAAGGTATACTCTATTTCAGTTGAGTCTTATTTTTTTTGATATTATATACAGCAACACACATGACTAAATTTAATATTATACTTTTTTTTTCCTGTGACTTTAAGCAACTGTCCTTAGGAGGAATAGCATAAAACAATAGAGTACATCTGGGGAAAGGAAAGACATCGCTGCTGTATCAAGAAAATTAAGCATCTACAGCTGCTTCTAGACCTTTTTGTGAAATTTCTTCATCAATCAACTAACTATTTAAAATGCCAGAAAGCAGCAAAGTCATACTGATAACATGCTACCTAAACCACCAAGGCTTACCCAGCAAATCTTATAAATGTACAATCTGCTGCATTAGTTGACAAAATACCAACTTCTTTGTGTTTGCAGTAAAAGGAACGCCTTCCAGTTATCTTCATATTTTGCTTGGATACTGTGAGACACTGGACATGAGAACCTCGGAATCAGCGTGAACCCCTCCCGGACCAATCAGACCAGGACCTAACAGATACACAGTGCAGAAACTGCAAAACAAGACTTCCATCAAGAATTTCAAATGCAGCTTTGAAAATATACTGTTGACTAGCTAGAAGGATCATTTACTAAACAAAGAATTTATTTCATAACACAAAACAGTACATTTTTTAAATTTTTCTTGGATTTAAATAACTTCTCTCTATATATAAATACTTTGTGTTTTAAATTCTATCTTTCTTTCGAGGATTATGTTATAGAAAAAAATCAGAACATTGCAATAGTATCAATACACAATTAACAAAACACAAAGGTTTCAAAGAGTTGAAAAGAAAGAACAGACCGTGATGTTCTGCTTCAAGGAATAAAAGGAGGGCCGAGTCTTACTGCAACTTCGTCAGTAACAGGAAAGGAAACAAATTCAGGTCACTTATCTAAATTTTTTTACTACTTTATGTAATATATGGAAAGAGATGAAAAAACATCCAGGACCAAAAGGTGATTCCTACAATGCCCTGAACCTGTATGCCCACGGCTTTTCATGCTCCTCCTGATTCATACGTACTCCTCCCCTGTGCCTGCACCAGGTCCTGAATGAGCTGGAATCAGCTACCTCAATGGCAAGATTCCCACCCAGCCAGCCCGCTGCCAGCCACCCCGAGGAGCACACAACCACCACTGCAGGAATTACATCCAAAAAAATGAGCACCCGAGTCCTAAGAACAGCCCATGGTGTTCTGAGCCCAGCATATGCCTGGTACAGCCAGACTGTTTAAGCAGAACTCTGCATCAGTTCTCTGAGCAATTATATGCCTGTGTCCTTGCAGTTTAGGTTGTTGTACAGGGTTGCCATGCTGAAATGGGACACAGGCAATCCCACACAACAGCACTGTCCTATTTTCAGCCTGATAGTTTCTCCACTTACCACCACCCTGCCCTTTCAGGCTCTTTTTTCCAGGCTCCATGAGGACAGGATGCTGTTTCAATAGTCATATTTAAAAGAGTAACTAGTATCTCCCACAGCAATACTGGATGTAAATATCCTGCTGATAACATTAACCACTAGGAAGGATTTCAATTTCTATGTAACCTTTATATTACGGTTCCATGTACCTTCTTCCAGACATCTCACATGCAGCCGATCGAGAGCAGGCAGCTGGCATTCACTTGTTTTTCTCCATGATACCGATAGTCCCAAGACAGTTTGAATTTTGGGATTCCACTCTGCCAGGCAGTCATCCAAGACATATCACATACGCCTACCGCTCATGGACCTGCAGACATTCCAAAGTCATCATTTGCTGACCCGCAGACATCTGAAGGAGCGAGTTCCAGACTTGCCGCTGCTCTTCGAGCACTGCAGTCTTCCTCACACCGAGGACAGAGGAGTGCGAGGTGCTCAGGGCCTTCCCACACAAATTTGCATCCCTGAGGCACCGCTGCCCTCACAACCGTGCAGAATTTTACGGAACTATAATTATGTTCTCCAAAGGGGCACCATGCATTATTTGTCTGCTGTTCACCAACAACACTCAAAACTCAAGTCTACTTCATTTCCGAGAGCGTTGCTCCAACACCATGTGAATTTTACAAAATCCAGTCACTTCTGCCACAAGTCATTTGACAGACCCAGCTGGGACAAGCCCAACTCCGAAGAGCCAAGTTTTAGTGCCTCAGCCCGAGCATTCACAGGCTAAAACTGCTCCTTTGCAGAGGTCTCGAGGACAACTGGGCTTATTCCCACTATAATGCCAACCAGCACTTCGAGTAGATCCAGCTGAGAGGATGCCGAGAAGCCCGCGATACATTCCTTATCTACCACAAACCCGAAAGCACCAGGATGCATTCCCAGTGCAGCAGGAGCAGATATAACCCAAGTTTCTCAAAACACAGCCCTACAAGCTGACAAAGTAAGTCCAGAGAAATTTCAACGTAAAGAAAACTCACTC
Organism: Numenius arquata; assembly: GCF_964106895.1. Classification (NCBI taxonomy): domain Eukaryota; kingdom Metazoa; phylum Chordata; class Aves; order Charadriiformes; family Scolopacidae; genus Numenius; species Numenius arquata. The sequence continues at coordinate 46,922,516 of NC_133578.1, forward strand.
CAGTTTCTGCAAATCCCACACCTAGGAACTCCCGTTAGTCAGCAGGTTCCAGTACTTGAATGCTGGCCAGAAGGTAATCTACCTAAGAGTAACCTCTCTGCTCAGCGTATAGGTTTTTTTAAAAATCTTTTTACGTTTGTAATCAAACAAAAAATGTTTTCAAGTTATTTATAAACACTAGAAAAGCACTCCATCCACACAAAGATTATAGGTGTCCTAAGAAATATTACACAACTGAAAATTACAAGTGAAAATTGCACTAAGTATAACTAAGTATTTTTTTGTTCTCAAATAACTGTAACCAGTTAAATTGTCTTCTGTTAACTTAAGTGGGAAGACAGATTGAGAGAAATATCTCCTATCAAAAGTTACATTAAAAATAATTCTGATTTTTTTTAATGCTTGATTTCAAAACATCCAGTGTTACACATCGTTTGAAACTGAAGTTTCCAAGATACTGCATAAGCAAGACAGATATACATCCTTTATAAAGAACATCCATGTAGCTTTCAGAAGTGTAATAAATTCCTTTAAAATTATCATTTCTATGGTTTAGTTTATAATCTTTCCCCTAAAACATAAATAAGGCAACTCTCTATATCGCTTATTAAAATAGTTTTTATTTTCTTCTCTTTACGAATATTGATATTCTATTTTTTAAACTAGTGACAAGAAATTTAAGTACACAGATACCCTCCTCAAATTTCTGAATCCTTTCAGGAAGAAGCTCTGGCTGACTAAGAAAATTTAAAATACATACATTTCTGGAAGAATAATTTCTAATTTGTCTCTTTCAGAAATTAGTTATTATGATGTACTGATACCAACCCAGTCCCTTCTATCTGAACTTAAGAAAAAAAAGTCAGTTAGATTTCTTCTTAATAAATGCTCTTCCTTAAAACATGTTATTCAAGGAACTAAGCAGGAAATTCCTCAAACGTGCTACTTCTCCTGCGACATCTAGAAACAAGCAATGCCCTCTGCTGTGCCGGGCGCGGAGGTTCACCTAAACCCTAAACCCGAGTGCAGGATCCCTGCCCCGCTGCCTCGGCGGGACCCACAGCTGGAAACCTCTGCTTCTGAGCAAAGACTGTATTTCTGCTCATGTCACTGATCTCTGGCAGGAACCTGATGGTCTGTACCCTGTTACTATCATGTAAAAAAGCGCTAACAGACATTTTAACACACTGTGCTACATACTGCAGCCCAGTGGCAAAGCTGACAGAGCGGTAACTCATTGCTACCTAGAAATCTATTCGACAAACTTAACCATTCATTTTTTCCAAAACATTTTTAGACTATTTAGTTCACAGAGCACAAAAATATGCAATTTATTCTTAATTAATTACTTCAATCTTACATTTCTCTTTCTTAGTTGATAACCCAGCTAAGAACACAGTTCCAACAACCACTACTCTACCCATATCAACAAAAATCATCACATCCTACCCAAAAAGGCAAGGTTTCCTATTTTGCTAGGTTGGCAGCTTCAGTCTGCAAATAAAGGTAACACCTAAAGCATTTCCTGTCCTTCTAAAGGATTTCTTTATTTAATTCCACAGATAAGAAAAGAACTTAAAACTTGTCTTTTTTTTTGTTGAGTTTAAGAATGCAAAACTGAAACATTATAAAAATACAGAAGGAAAAAGCGGCAAGAAGTAAGGTGCCTGGTGTAGACAAGTTTAAACATCATGTGGGTTTCTGAGATCATTTTGCTTACCAGGTTGCTATGTTTTTAACAATTTTAATCAACGTTTAAGCGCCTGCCACAAGTTTGACTATTGGAAAAACAGTAACAACAGAACTGCTAAGCTAAGGTGAAAAGCAAAACACAAGCCCCTAAATGATTACCAACACAGGCGAGAATAACACCAGGCAACTAAGCAAGGTCAGCAGTACGCATTTGCTTCTGTGCCCAAAAAAGCTATCTAGGAAAAATATCATCATGCTTTTTCAATTATCTTAAACAAACGCGTGTTAACATGCTCATCTATCAAGTTTCTTGCCATTCTTATAAAATAAGCCACTGCCTACCAAATACCACAGCATTCATGCAGTTTCAAAAAATGAAGGAAAACCAGCTGACATAGGAAATTAGTGCAGAAATGTCAAATTTCCGTATTTTTTTTCCTAAAGAAACAGAAACAATAAGGACCCAAGTAACACCTCTATACTCTCGCAGGGCATAAGTACACTAGAAGCCAGACAGTATCTGTCTATATTGCCAGCAGAGATAAGGAACACAAGCTTTCCTTTGGCTGTGGCTCATGTAAGGGATGAGCAAGACCACATTTCCGCTCGAAAGAGCGGATCCTGCAGATGCGTGGCACCCCAAAAAACCACTGCAGCTAGAGCCACAGCACCCTCTTCTGAGGAGAGCGTGTTGCTCCCATTAAAAGGATTTTCTCAAAACATCTTCTAATGCTTTGAGTTCTTCCAACTGCATCCAGTACATCCTCCCATGAGTATTACCCAGCTCAGAGTTGCTCCCAGTTGTGGAAAGTTTAGTTACAAAATAATACACTTCCTAGCAATCAAGAAGTAGTTAAAATTGGTGAAAAGGTGTTTTCAAGAAAACTACACAGAACCAACAGATTACACTGCAAGTCAGACCCCTTTCATCTTCCTCTTGCTTCAGTATTCCATCTTTCAGCGCTAACTCTCACCAAAACCCACTCCCTCTTCTGCATATTCTTTTAAGAACAAACAGTGAGTAATCATCAATCACACTTGGGCTCACTGAGCACTTTGCTAACTGGGCTAAGAACAGCATGAAAGTAGACTCATGACAGTCTTACTTCATCTCATTGTTATGCTTTTACCATTACCATGTCACAGGTTTTTCTCCTGTTCAAGGGAGAAAGTAATCCAGCAGAGCATAGAGAAATCCAGAGTTGTAGTCCAGCTCTTCATTTTACATTCCTAGTTTGATTTCCATATTGCATTATTTATACTTGTACACATAATTCCATTTGGACATGATGTTATGAATACTACGTAACATCAGAGTTCAGAACCTTTAAAGGCTTCATGATAACTTACTTATAGATAGACACAAAAAAGAATATGTTCCTAGCTTCTTACTTCAACAGGAAAAAAAAAAAGGAACGCATCCTCCAAATCCCAAAGTAGTATTCAGTATCTTCTACAGCTAGAATCACCTAGATCTCTTCCCAAATGCTTCTGTGGACATCCCCCTTGGACACCACCGGAGCCAGGAGGCTTAGTTAGACAGACCTTCGATCCTAGCCAGCCTTGTCAGTGTGGATATTCAACAGAAAACAGTGTGTTACAGATTACATTGTAATTTGGATATCAGGTCCTGGATTCAGTGGCAGAGGCATTTCTAGTTCTACACTCCCAGTACCAAGCCAGTCCTGCACTATTAACCCACAGCATTCATTTCCATATCCTGCCAGGCATACTCCAAGTAATCCCAGCCCCTGATGCGGTCCAACAGAACTAGAAAAGTCAGAAAAAGAAGGGTCTCAAGGATGAAGAGCAGCATGGAATCACTTCCACCTCAGGAAAAATCAGAGGTCGAGCTTCTCAGCCTGGAAGAAATATTCCCGGATACATTAGTACACACACACACTGCTTTTTTGTGTTTCCTTAAATGTCTGTTAACGGCCACCACCATGAGACTGGGGGAAAATCAGCATGATAAAAATCAACACGACAGCCAGAGAAAGTGATGGTTATTCACAAACCCTCTATAGTCGTTTTACCCACTCACTCACTCTTTTACAAGTTTCATCTGCTCACGTTCTCACATTGCCCACAGACACACAAGCGTATACCAAAGTGGTCTGGGCAGGAACACTTGAGCGCAACACCAAGGACAAAGGATGACAGCTATCAAGGTCTCACCACATTGCTCATGTTCTTCCTGTTTGGCAACAATGAACTATGTTTTGGGCAAATCTTTTATACTCTTCAGGAGTCAACAGTTACTTACAGGGTGGTCCTTTGCTCCAGAATCATACTGCTGCCTCAATACATAGCGGACTGCTGCTCGCTGTGTATCTCTCCATGTTTGTTTTCATGGGAGAATAATGGGAAAACAAATAGCACATAAGATATGATACAAGCCTGTTGCCTTCCTGTTGTTGTTCAGAAGCAGAGTCTGTTCCTGATGAATCATCTGTGCTCCAGGCTTATCAGAGTGCAGGCCTTGACAAGAACATCACGATCCCCAATTTTACTGCCATGAAAAGTCACAAAATCATATAATCGTTTAGGTTGGAAAAGATCTTTAAGATCATCAAGTCCAACCGTTAGCCTAGCACTGCCAAGTCACCACTAAACCATGTCCCTCAGCACCACATCTACACGTCTTTAAAATACCTCCAGAGATGGTGAGTCAACCACTTCCCTGCACAGCCTGTTCCAATGATTGACAACCCCTTCTGTGAAGATTTTTTTCCTAATATCCAATCTAAACCTCCTCTAGCATAACTTGAGGCCATTTTGTCTTGTCTTATTACTTGTTACTTGGGAGAAGAGACTGACCCTCACCTCGCTATACCCTCCTTTCAGGGAGTTGTAGAAAGCAACAAGGTCTCCCCTCAGCATCTTTTTCTCCAGGCTGAACACCCCCAGCTCCCTCAAGCTGCTCCTCATCAGACTTGTGCTCAGGTTTTCCACATTAATATATGCTATTATTTCAACCCCCATCCTGCTGTTCCTTTGGACACCTTCACACATGCATTTCCACGCGTTTCATTCATACCAAACTTCCTATTTCCACCACAAATCTCTTGAGTACTGACCTAACAGGCCTTCGATCTGACCTGCTAAAATTGCTTTAATCAAAGATTCTCTACGACTTCCCTGCCAGAACACAGTTTTGCCCACAGACTTCTACTTTGCATTCTACACAAGCAAAACCACTTGTACGTTTTCCAGATTGGATTTTTGTAGGACTATGTTAGGGGGAAAAAAAAGCATAAGAACTACCCATATTTCTGCAGGATGTTTACTAAGCAGGGTGAAGAAGTGAAACGAGAGACAAACGCCCAAAGAAGGGCTGTGCACGGAGTCGGGATTTCAAGAAGGTAGAGCGCTGGGGAAGCACACGGCCTGGGCCGGCCAAGAAGCCGAGCAAGGCGACGGCAGGCCCCGCCGGGGCAGCCAGGTCCGAACCGCCCCCAGACCGGCCTCCCCGCCACGCCCTCACCTGCCGGGGGCCGGAGGCCGCGGTACCGGTGCCCAGCCGCTCCTCCGTCTGCTGCGGGAGGGTCCCAGCACCCGGCGCTCCCGCCGGTGGGGCACCGCCGCACTGCCTGACCGCCAGCAGCCGCGGCCGCCACGGCCGGAACGCTGCGCGGGCTGCGGCAAGGCCCCCACTCGGCGCCGCCATCACTGTCCGCGTGGAGGGCGGAGCGTGAACTCCGACCCCGCGCCGCGCACAGGTCACCGGCACGCGGCGGGCGCAGGCGCAGCGGGCGGAGCTGAGGCGGGGCGGCCGCCATCTTGTCTGAGGGAGCGTCTTTCAGGGTGGCGGCCTCCCTCAAGCGGCGCTGGAGGAGCCTAGCCGGCTGAGGGTGTCGCCCGCTTCCCTCCGCCGGTCTGCCGCTGAGGCGGCTTGCGGGGGTAGGAGGACAGGGCAGGGAAAGCCATCCCTGGCCGCTCTGTCCCGCCCCGCCGAAGGGCTAGCCTATGTGAGGCTGGAGCTGCAAGGCCGAGTCTGATGTGTTACAGAACCAACGGTGCAGCTTTAAAAAACTCGGCCTTAAAAAAATATTATCATCCTAACCCCCAGAGCCCTACTCTATCCCTAGTCCCTACTAGGGACTAGACAACCCTTCTATTCATCAGTTAGATAAATAAAGAACCCATACAACAAGGGTTCGAGAAGGTATTGACCCTATATAGGAAGAGCTCCGCTCTAGCTTTGTCAGTCAGGTTTCCATTCCTTCCTTGTGGGGCAGCTGTCAGGCTATTTTCTGAACTGCTCTCTGTAATCAGGGCAGTTTAGCTTCATGTAAGCCACTAGAAGTCAAACTAGTCTTCCAAGCTCACCTGTGCAGATCCCCCTTTGTAAAGTAGTACGTATCAGCACTACCTGCAAACCAAACTGAAAGGACTGTTTCAATTAGAAATAAAGATTTGTGTAATTCTCCATATTCGCAGGACAATATATTCCTCACATACAGGTTTTTATTAAGCTTCTCATATGTAATTAAGCATATATACTGTATATAACATGTTAACCGGGTTGTCAGGAGCCAAGTTTTTTTTCCCCCAGACATCTGTGGCAGTTGAAGTTTCATGGATTTCACACAAATGTTTCAAAACTTGTTTCCAGTTCTAATTATGGTGATAAACATTTGCCAAAAGTTCTAACCTTACTGACACCATGTGCCAGAAACATACAAAACACAAGAAATTTGAAAAGTACAACAGATAAAGCAACATGTAGGAGAACAGATCTTGCAAGAGAGCTATGCTGCGGTATGACACGGTGCACCTCGGAACAGGTTCCTGGGGTCTTAAACAGGAATAGGAGTGCAAGTGGTACAGGCTTTTCACACGTAAAAAAAAAAAAAAAAAAAGAATCTGTAGCAGATGTTTTCGATGGTCAGCCTAGAAGGGAAACAACATTAGCATTGAGAGCAATTCTCTTGATGCTTAAAAAAGAACCACTTCTGTGCTCAGGCCTATTCTTACAGTCCATGCTTTGTTGGTGTAAATGGGACACCATCATGTGTGAATTAAGATGAATCTATTCATGACTGATCAAAAGTTCAGAAGAGCATCTTACCACATTAACATCAAGTACAAAAAAACAAGACTGAAAATGTTATTGTAACTGAACCAAACCAGTACTACTGGGCATCTTGCTTCTATTTGCAATGGTCAGAAGTCTCCTAGGTGGATAATCCACAGAAAAATCAGTTAAGTTTTAGATGGTATGTATTACTCTATCCACATCTGTTGTATGAGGAACTGGCTTGTAAGACAGTATGCTCCTACCCGTATGCAATCCCCCTATGAATAACTTGTTTAAAGCCTGCTGAAGCAGAAGTCCTTTCTTTGGCTGGGAGTGATCCTCACAGTCTGGTGTCCCCCATGCTGGCAACACTTAACTGAAATAATCACAAAGGAGTGAAATAACAAGCTTCATTTTGGCAGCAGCAGTAGATTCATAATGATTCAGTTGAGCAGTAGATACAGATTCAAAAGAAATTGTGTATCCACAGTATACGTACAGTATAATTAACTTCTCAAAAGAGTTTTTTTCATTGCTATATTTTAAAGGTTGCCTTCAAATTACAGATAAGTCCTTTACATGCTTGAAAGGCATAAAAATTCCCCTTCCCACACAAAACCCTAAACAATGTATTTTAGTTTCAAAAATATTTTGAACCCACAAACAAGCTTGGTATCAGTTAATCTGGTAAAATAACTAAGTGCTAAATAAAAGCACATCTGGTGGAAAGAGCGCAAAGAATGTTACAAGTGTGCTTAGTTTTTGCTTGCAGCATCTGGCAGTGGGTAGCAGGACAGAGGCAGGAATCTCAGTGGGTCTCCTCCTGTGTCTGTTCTGCGGTAGCTTCTGTGGCACTGGCATTGGCAGCAGAGTTAAGAACGTCTCCAAAGTCTCCACCGGCAGGTTTGCTTCCTCCAACTTTAGACTAGAACACAGAGAGAGCCTCAACATAAAACTGCAGTTACTTGGCGTATCAAACACGCTTAACTGTATAAAAACAGTACCTCCACATGAGAAAGTTTAATAACTCTTTTCAGCAGAGCAGCTTTTCCAGGACCAGGCTACCGGGCTACCCCCACAACACTCGAAAGACAAGTCTTTAAGCATCACGTGGAACACAATCACCAGCAGCAGATTCACACAGCAGTCTCCCTTTGACTTCAAGATAGACAAAAGCATGAAGCAGCCCTGATTCCAGGGAGTCGGAAGGTTGACACACCCTCCGTTATAAATTGATACAGGGAAGCAGCTTTTCAAATCATTTAGACTTTGAAAGATTCCAAGTTAAAACTTGCTTCTGTATTGCTCAAGAAAGAAGAACCTTGAACAGTTTTCAGTCTCAACAGCAATTCCTGAGATCTTTAGTGGAGCATAGCAACTATTTTACTTTCTCCAGGTAACATGTTTGCCTTTTCATTTCCCACTACAGTATATACCCTGTGGGATGGCAGGAGTGTTAATGCCAATTAGTTTGCAAATGCCGAGTTCCCCATGCTATCACTTACATGTTTCTTCATCCAACCCAGTGTACCCACAGAAAAGTGAAATCTGGTTCCAGTTACATCTATTAGTTATTTTTAAAGTGATTTTTTTTTTTTTTTTTAATCTGGAGAAGCTATTAATGGTTGTTTCTGGCACTTGAAGCTTTTGTGAGTAAATTTTAAATTAAGGTACAAAGGCCTTGCATATTTTATGCCAGAAATAAGAGAAACATCCCAAGCTATTCTCCTGTGTAGGATACTAGTCCTTAGGAAGGCATGGAAATAAAAGCCTAGACAATTTTGGATACATAATACTAGGTATGTCATATAGCCGTTGCACAAGTTAGCTAGCTCGTAGTTCTTCTAGTTAAAGGCATCCTCCTGTAAGAGGTGCAGGAAGCCCATTTTTTATTCTCAAGTCATTAGGCAGAGAAGCCATTTCCACAGTACTTAAAAAGACGTAATCTAAACACCTTCAACAGTTCACCAACTAGAGAACAGGCTACCCAGAATCCACTTCAGTCTTTTTTCCACATCCACAGCTCCACAATCACAAAGGTGTTTTGGTAATGCTTACCTTTAAGTTTTCAACTTTTTCCTCAAAGGATTTGAAAGTAGGAGAATTTCTAGGAAAAATAAAAAAGAAAAAAAAGGAATCACAGAATTAAAAATATATCGTTAGTCTACAAATATCAAAAAAAAAAAAAAGCAGACAGTTGCTTTTTGCAACATCAGCAAGAGTTTGGTTTGTTTGGAGCTCTTTCCTCAGTTTAAGGGTAGCCTGAAAATAGTTTAGACATGGATCTCCCCAAGTACTAAAAAACTACAATTCAAACACACTGAAGTTGCAGCTCATTTGTATCTTTGGCAACTGAGCTTTGCCAGGCTTACTGATAGGATCTTTCATCACAACATGGGAGAACTAGCAAGTATTTTAAGTTTAGCTTATTATTCCCAGGGATTCCCAGGTATCTGGCTTAAAGAATTTGTACAGAAAAGCTTAGTCATCACTCTGGTTAGCCTAGTACATTATTGCTGAAGAAAGCTTGTCATCAGAGTTTTTTCACTTGTTATAGGAAAACTGGTTTAATTTAATAGGCTATGTGTTCAATTAACAGAGAGTGGTCCACAGTGGCATTTTCTGCTAACACATTAAATTTATGGGAGACTCCCCCTTGGCTTTTAAGTGCTAGAGACAGCTGTGATTACGAATGTTAAGTTCTGCATATAAAGAGCTGGACAGCTTGGGATTTTCAATGCTGAGAGCCAGGGTAGTATTTATTACGGTCAGAAGAGTGGCTTAATGCTCCAAGTAGCTGTCACTGCAATTTGAAAATTTGTGCAATAGCTTGTACACCTCTTCTGCCTTTATGCGGGATGGAAAGCACTTGCCTTCAGCAGACCCAGCCTAAGAATTTGTAGCAGGCTCAAAAACAAATTATAAAGATGAAAGACAAGGTTTTTTTTTCAAAAGAGGTCTTAAGCTTCCCGCCCCACCTTGTTTGAATTTGTGTAGCTCACCCACACTTAACTGCACTCTTTCATTTGGGAAAGCACACAATGACATATATATTTCAAATCAGACTCTCTCAGGAGATGGAGGGACACAGTGCCAAGCAAGGGGAGAGAAAAGGCAAGCACTCTGAGTCAGCAGGAGGCTTTTTGTGAAACCACAGTATTTTTTACTCACTTTCATTGTCCTAAAACAGATCCCAAGCTATTGCCTTTTAAACTTGTAATCATTTAATAACATTACATTTCTAACAGGCAGGGAAAAGTTTTCTTGTTCTCCAAACAGCAGGTCATTCCAGATGTGCAATAACCACCACCATTAAGCAGAAATAAAACAAATTTTATCCTATATGTTAGTATAGGAAACCCATTACAAAGTTTGGTGTGTTTTTTAGTTTTGTTTTAAAGCTATGTTAGTTGACTTAAATTCAAAGTCATTGATTCCACACATGAAAAGAAACAGACCCAACAGCTGGATTATGCATACATTACCTCATAATAGGCATGCTAATTGAATGTTGTATGGAGCGTATACTAAATGCCAGCATTAAGAAAAAAGAAAGCGAGAAGTTAGTTTAAGTGATAGACTGAGAAGAAATTGGCTTAGAGAGCTGACTTCTGGATACTATCTTTGGTAAATAGCTGAACAGTCTTATACAGTCTTATAAAGTAATGTCTTGGTTTTGCTTTTTTAAATTGCGTAGCCATGCACACATACAAGTACAACAGAGCAAAAGCTGCAACAACTTATTTTCCTTTTCAGAAAGACTCAAGTGCCATGCGTGTTAGTATATATTCTGCTTAGCTGCAACAGTCTATCTACTGGTTAAGTTTCTCAAGCAATGAGAGACATGCTGCATTTACAGTTTTGACAATACCAAGTAGAAAGTGAACGCTCAAAAGTCTTATCAATCAACTAATCTTCCTACTGAAAGAATTATTGCTACATTCAGAAGGCTTCCATTTCAACTCGGTGTAAGATTTCCATACTCATCAATACAAATTATCTACTCAATATAAATTATTTAGTGAGAGCAGTCACATCAATCTATACTCAAGGTCAGGTTTATGCTGGGGGCAGGGAGAAAGTCCTAGTCTCAACCCTGTTCTGAAATTCATGGAAGATTTCTGTAACCTGCCAGTGTTGCTATACAGTTTGTTTAGTGACAACACACACCTACTCCAGAAGGTGCCTGGATATAGATTAAGGAGCTCCCAAATAACTTCAAGACCATCTGAAATCTAATTTAGTTCCACATTCTAGAAAAATCCCTGTTTACTCGTGAGACACATTAGTCTCGTGTTAAAAGTTTTTTGTCAAATACCACAATAGCAAGTTAGAAAAACTGATGATCCCATTTTTTCGTAACTACACTTGGAATGTTGAATTTTGACTGGCCTTTATGTTATCTTTCAAGGGAATACTTTCCAGGCAATTGCTGGGGGATGTGTGTGTGTGTGAAACGAAAAACAAACAAGCAAACAAAACACACACAACAACAACAACAACAACAAAAAACCTCTCGCATTTGATGCGCCTCCAAAACTTCAGTTAGTATTTCAGCACAATGGAAGATATGTTCACAGAAGCAAAAAAGTTCCATGTTCATTTTAGATTAAATTTTAAGAGATTCTTTTGGGAGGCTCGTCAGTAGAACACAGTGATAGGAAAAAAACTAGACACATAAAAATTTCTCTGAAGGCTGGGATCCCTTAAGGCAGATTGACCACTGAAGGCTGGTTTGTAGGTACAGTGTACTAGGAACCAGATATGCAAAGGCCATGCGCTGTCCTGACATACGTCAGTAACATGTGGCCATGTTTCATCCCTTTCCCCAAACCCATTTCTGCTGGTTTTCATCTTCATGAATGGTTTGGCTTCCACAAGCTTTTCCAGAGCACTTAGAAGCTGGTTGTCTTCTGATACTCTTGTGATGTGGATTACTGAAAGTTCTGGTCTTGCTATATGCCAAGTTTTAGTTCAGAACTAGGCTGATAACGAACTAGTTCTTTTTGTCCAGTTGTGCTCAGCCACTTCCCCTCATCCTCCAAGAAGTGCCTCTCTGCATGAAGTATAAGGCTGAAGAGGGTGATAGTTACCTTCTTTTCTCCTTACATATTTACAACCTGTAGACCTGCCCACAACGAAAAGCAACAACCTATGGTGAGGGAACTGGGCATGTTTAGTTTGGAGAAGAGGAGGCTGAGAGACCTCCTTGCCCTCTACAACTCCCTGAAAGGAGGGTGTAGAGAGGTGGGTGTTGGCCTCTTCTCCCAAGGGAATAATGACAGGACCAGAGGAAATGGTCTGAAGTTGGGGCAGGGGAGGGTTAGATTAGATATCAGGAAGAATTACTTTACTGAGAGGGTGGTCAGGCACTGGAACAGCCTGCCCAGGGAGGTGGTGGAGCCACCATCCCTGGAGGTATTTAAGAAATGTGTAGACATGGCACTTCAGGTCATGCTCTGGTGCCCGAGACTGTTGGGTTTTTTTGTATGTGTATGATTGGACTCTGTGATCTCAGAGATCCTTTCCAACCATGACAATTCTGTGATTCTGTGTATTGCAGATCTTTTAACAGGTGCCTACAGAAATTTAGTCTCATAGACATCATTTAATGGAAGAACTATTCGTACATTCATGAAGGATTTACTTGCTGTTGTACAATACACTTTTGTATACTCATTATCCATTTTGTAAAATGTCACCATAAGATAGTATAAAGTTTTATCACAGCATGATCTGGTTTGCAAGAGAACTGGATTAGATAAGTGCAGTGGATCTTTTTGTAACATCAAATCACGTGTTCTTCAAGAAGTGCAAAGAAGCACGATTAAGCCTTGAAAAGCTTTATAAAGAAGAGAACTTGTATTTCTTTCCAGAAAAGACAGAATGCCACATCAAAGCACTTACTCAACTAGGCCATCAGGTTGGGTGGTTTGCAGAAGAGAAGCCCTTTATTTACAATGCTCACAAGCAAACCCCTAGCTTAAAAAAATTATAAAACTGAAAAAAGCACAAGAAGTTGCTCTCCAGCATTCCATGTATTTTGTATTCCATTAAAAGCTTTCTTATCCTTTACAGGATTATTTTCATAGCTAGTACATTGCCTCACATCTCAAAAATGCACAAGGAGTCCCTGCCTGGAAAACACAGGCTTAAGAGTGCATAAGCACTAGTTAGCTTCCTTTTATTAATAGTTAGGTTTCCAGCTGATATACTGATAAATGATGATATTTAGGAGTCCATGATCATATCAGATTTTCAAAGCAAGCAAAGAAAATTATTTTGGAATCTCAGACCAGGACAAAGATGAGGACTTCTGCTCCATAATATGGATGCAGTGCAAGAGGACCTAAGTGCAAAGCCATGATTGCTTAGGAATTTGTAGAGCGCTGTATCTTGGTACTGCTGTTTTGCACCTAATAGTGATGTTGCCTACACAAGGATGAGTAGCTCATCAAAAGTTCCAAGACGTTCTTATAAAAGAGAGTAAAGGTATTCAGAGAAACCTAAGAAGGAACAGAGTTCATTTTCAGCATAACAAAAACCACAGGAAACACACAAAAAGAAAGCAATAATGCACTGGCTTCACCCTACTAATCCCCTCTTTTCCTATTTCAGTACTTTCCAAGTTCACAGCTCCACCAGATGCCTTATTCCCTTTCACAACTCCCTCCAAAATCACTTTGTAGTGCAAGAATGAAGACCTGCATGTGATGTTTGCTGCATGGAACATGTGGAAATAGTCCAATAGAAGAAATCGTGCCATTACAGCTGAGAAGTCCCTAAACTAAAACAAGAAAAGCAAAGCCACAATGAAGAAGCCACATAAGAGCTTAAGAATAAAAATGCACCTGGATATTCAGTATTTGTTCAAGTAAGCATCAGTCCCATCGATTCTCATTTCCAGGAAAACACTTGGTCATGGAAAATTTTCTGAAGGTCAGACTTGTGCAGTCTTAAACGTAATCACCACCTGAATAGTCACATAACCCTGGCACCTGAATTCACTGGTTGAATCCCAGATGAACTTGGTCCTCATGAAAGCCAAACACTCAAAGGTTTTGAATCTCCTATTTAAGTGCAACTAAGATCTTGAACAGCACTAATTCTTCCCCTTTGTTTTGGTTTTTTTTTTGTTTGTTTGTTTTTGTTGTTTTTTTTTAAACCCAGCTGCTCCTCAATTTGTAACTAGACCTTGAATTTCCATTGCCATGATTCTCCCCAAGAAGCACACCAACAGCGTGGACTCCTCTGGCCCCGTTACATTCCCTTCCAGTGCCCAGTTTCTGATAGAGAGTATTCCACACCCACCTAGCCACTAACTCTTCTTTTGAGGTGTTAAATTCCTGAAGCGAAAATAGAGCTATCAGTCTGCACTTGTCCTTGTCAAATGCAATAGTCTAATACTAGTAGGGGAACACCATAGCCTTAAGGAAGAAAGGTGAACCCTGTAAAGTGAGCCGCCAAGTTCTGCATCCAGAAGGTATAAAGACATCTTCCAAGCTCCCTTTGTCTTACTGACGCTAAAGGGGAGGTATTTCAGACAGGCTGCTATTCCTATACTTGAGCAAACTGAGGTCACTTCAGTCTGAGTTCTGATGGTGTCCTGTGCTGGGCCCATCTCCTCCCCAGGCACTGCCCCTGCAGCTATAGCTCCTAGTTAGTATTCTAGGACCCAGACCCCTACATCTTTATAGAGATCCTACTGCTGTCTTTAGCCACTTAATGTGAGAGTACAGAAAAGATGAAGCCAGAGTTAGAGGTGTGCACAGACGGGATGAGAGGCAACGGACAGAAGTTGCTATACAGAAATTTTAATTACTGAAAACTTAACATTGAATATTTGCTTAGACTAGGCACGTAAAAGGCAATGCAGACCAGGTAGCTAAAATAATCAGTGTCTGCAGCTGCTAAAATAATCAACCCAAAGATAAGGGCCGTTTCACTGGACAAACTATGAACAGAGAATGCATAAACCATTTTACATTTAGATTCTAGTGATTTGATTAGAGTCGCAATGCTAAACAACCATTGGAATAGACAGGGAAATAGGGAAAATTTCTACTCTGTCAGGGCAAAACACTGTGCAGACAAAGGGAAGAAGGAATTCTGCATGCCATTGACCTCAAAACCATATTCTGTCTCTTTACAAAAAAACGTGCAGAATGACTTTAACAGATGTCTGTCTTCGAAGGAAGAGAGACTAATTGATTATTATGTATTCTCGAGATTTCATGTTCTGGGATAGTTACCAGATGAACATGAAGAAACATCTTTCCTGACATTAAAAGTGCTTCAGTTTTACATTAACTAACACTGGAGGAAAAAAAAATAAATTACCTTTTACAGACAAAACTTATTTAAAGATTGTAATGGAGACAGTCTGACTACATGCTTAGTTTCATAAACAATTCTTGCGCCCACCTTACCTAAAGGAATGTGAAAATGCCTGTAGCCTGCACAATGCCAGAGTAAGCATTAAAAAGAGAAAGGAAGTTCTGATAAATCTGAAGAAAAATATGTAACTGTGAAACTGCACCTAAAAGTGTTTTCTCACTAGACTTCAAAAAGCAAGAAAGAGGTTAATGGCAGCACTTTAAAACAGAGGGCTGATTTTATTACACTGCAGCAATATTCTGTTAGAATGTGTGACTTTTTATTTATCCAATAGCTGAAAAATAAGTTTGATCCACTATTCACAACAAGTTACAAGCAGAGATGACTGGTTGAATATATTCCAGTAGTAAAAATTATATAATAAAACAAAGAACTGTAAGCTAAACAGATTATTGGATTGCATCCAAGAAGAGTTCTGCATGCAGCCAACAACAATGCTAAAAATGACAACCAAACTTACCTAATTTGCATGAAAGGCTGTGTGTCATTAGACACAAAGTCAAAATACATTGTATGCCAATATTTAAGAATTAAAAAGTACCAATAGTCTATTAAAAAGGTAATAAAATCAAGCCACTGCTATTATGTAGAACAGCTTACAAAGAAATAAAACACACCTGAAAGGAACCCACACACAAGACCAAAAAAAAAGCCAACAAAAAAGCCAACAACAAAACCAAACCACAAACCATTACAGACATTAGTAGTTTAAATGTAGTGTTCCACAAGCTGAGAAAGTCAGAGAACAGAAATGACAATGCTATGTGCATCACACAGAGGCAGAGACTCTGCCGTCTGCAATCCTGCCAAAAAAACCCACAACAGTAGCAGTGGAGGTAATAGCATACACTGCTTCTCTTGCAGACATCAGATCCACACCACAGAACTCTTCTGCATCAGTGAGGACATACAAGCAGATTTTGCAGCAAGTCGTGCAGCTCTCCTAAAACACATGCTGAGGGCTCTTGATAGATAAACTTTTAGAAGTGCTAGGTGTGTTAACAGCATAAATTCATTCCATTGATCTCCTGCTTAGATCAAAAATGCAACTACTTGGGAAAAGCAAAAGAAACCTACCTGACATCTTCAAACTTCTTGGTTATGGCTGAACCAACAGTTGAAAAAGCAGCAGAAGCCTTCTGACCAGCCTGAGAAAGAGTTTCTGATGTTTTCTTGTATCTGTGTTCAAACAAAATTAACCCTGTAGTTATTTTACTGCAACACAGAAGAAACATTTTAGCATATGCAAATGTGTATGAAACCCAGAAGTATACTTCAACTTTGGGGTCAGGCAGACAAGCTACTTTAAGAGATTGTTTTGAGCCAATGCAGTCCCTTCTGGCTACAGCATCCCTACCACCTCAGACTTCAGATGAGCTTCACCAACAGGCACCTACTAACGCACCCCCAGAACAGATGCTGTCTGCTACTGTAGGACTTAAAAAAAAAAAAAATACCAAAACAACCCAATAAAACAACACCATGCACGCACGCTGAAAAAGAACAGAGGTCTAATTTTTTGTGCCAAGTGTCTAAAATCTTACACTGAGTGGTTTCGTCAATAAACTTCACCATAAAAAGTTTGAGGTACATCCTCATACATTCTGTGTAGTCATTAATTGCAGAAGGCATTTCACTCTAGACCTTAAGCTAACAGTTGTGTTTGGCAAGAACATTAACTGTGACTTTGCACTCTTCCTGCACGAGCTCAATTTACAACAGTTTTTCAGGCTGGAAAAGAAGGGTATTCTGTTGGACTTAAGACACCTTGGTATCTCAGTAATGGTGTCTCAGGTCTGTCATTCTTATTTCGCATGAGACGATATGGCTAATAGTGGCCTCCTTAAAAGAAATCTATGATGATTTATTCAGATAAGTTCTAGTGCAATTTAACTTTGTGTTACGTACAGTCATCTCATTTCAGACAAACAAAGGGTTTAGATATGACAAGAACTACATAGTTTTCATCTCAACAGCTAAGAGAATCGTCGTGAACTGATACATACGCTGTAGTTGATGTAACATCTTGCCAGCTTTTGGTAATGTTCTGCCTTAGTTCCTGTAATGAGTTTATTCCCAGCTTTCTCTTGATTTCTGCTAGATGCTTCTCTTTGGCAGCTAGCACTTGTGAGAGCGTCTGGATTTCCTCTTCCACCTGTGGCAGCGACAGTGTGAGAACCCGACAAGTTAACAAGTGATATACACTGCCATTTAACTATGTATTTATTAGAACTACTAATGGAAGGGCTACCACATTTTTAACGTTGCCTCAGAGTTGTTTCTAAATACTAAAAGGGAATTCCAACACAGTTTACATCAAGAGCTAGTGAGAAAGTAATCTACCTGCAGCTAGCTCTGTTACGGGAATGTACACAAGGAAGTTGGTAACTAAAAGACTATATAGTTAGAAATCATTACCTTCAGACAACAGTAGCCTATGTGAAGCTTAAAGATTAGTCAAACCTGGGACAATTGCCAAGCCTGTATTCTCGTTTCACGTCAGAAGAGCTACCAATGTGTGACCAGTATCAGGAAGCTTAGAGCATGTCTGATCCACACACAAGTTTTGTCTCCTTGCTTGAACAAAAAGGTTCTTTTGTGGTTTAAGCCAGCAACTGCAGGCTGGATCCAGGCACAGGAGTGCCTTCCCCAGAGCAGGGGTGGAAATGGTAGCAGACTGAGCAGTTTAAAACAAAACCCCCAAAACCAAAAAGAAACAAACAAAAAAAACCACCACAAAAAAACCCCAAAACCAAAACAAAAAGCCCCACACAAACAAACAAAAACCCCCACCCACAAAAACACAGCACCTGTTCAGCAACTAGAAAACTGCATTATTTGTATACTTCTCTCACAGAAACACAACCAGATCACGATCAGAGATGTCAGAATTGTTTTATGATGCCACTCTGTGGGCTATATAGACATGGCAGAGGTACAAACACCTTACGTACAAAGGTGAAGGGCATACATCCAACCCTACTGCCTCAGCCAGACTGCATTTACTTTATAGAGTATCAGGCTGCCCACTCATTTAAGCTCCTTTAAGGAAATACCAGTATCTTCGATGCACCTTTGTCTTGGATACCTGTCCAAAGTCCAGCGTGATGTACCCTACCAGGACCAGATCCCCCTCACCATCTTCAGCTGATTGGTTTGGCATGAAATAATACTCAGGACTACCAAAACCAAGACTGCATTAAATGTGTTTATTTCACAGCTAACCTTCGTTTGCCAACCTTAGGCTTAAGTTAGGGTCTTTTTTTAAGGTCCTGAAGTCACATAGAGCTACAAAAGAAAAAAAGACTGGCGACTCAATAAAGCTTGACTTAGACAACTTTTGAAATGCGTTTATCAGGTTTGAATATTTGACTGTTCTTCAAAAAGTGCTATTTTCATAGATTCATAGATTCATAGATTGGTCCAGGCCGGAAGGGACCTCCAAAGGTCATCTAGTCTGACCTCCCCGCAGTCAGCAGGGACACCCCCAACTAGACCAGGTTGCCCAGGGCCTCGTCGAGCTTCACCTTGAATATCTCAAGGGAAGGGGCCTCAACCACCTCCCGGGGCAACCTGTTCCAGTGTTCCACCACCCTCATGGTAAAGAACTTTTTCCTAATATCCAATCTAAATCTCCCCTTCTCCAACTTAAAACCATTGCCCCTCGTCCTGTCACTGCAGGCCTTTGTAAACAGACCCTCCCCAGCCTTCCTGTAGCCCCCCCTGAGGTACTGGAAGGCCGCTATGAGGTCTCCCCGGAGCCTCCTTTTCTCCAGGCTGAACAACCCCAGCTCCCTCAGCCTGTCCTCATAGGAGAGGTGCTCCAGCCCCCTGATCATTTCGTGGCCCTCCTCTGGACCCGCTCCATCAGGTCCATGTCCTTTCTATATTGAGGGCTCCAGACCTGCACACAGTACTCCAGGTGAGGTCTCACCAGAGCAAAGTGGCAGAATCCCCTCTCTGGATCTGCTGGCAACACTTCTTTTGATGCAGCCCAGGATGTGATTGGCCTTTTGGGCTGCGAGAGCACACTGCCTGCTCATGTCCAGCTTCTCGTCAATCAGCACCCCCAAGTCCCTTTCCTCAGGGCTGCTTTCTAATACCTCATCCCCCAGTCTGGATTTATACTGAGGATTGTTTCTTCCCAGGTGCAGAATCCTGCACTTGCTTTTGTTGAACCTCATGAGGTTCATCTGGGCCCACCTCTCCAGCCTGTCCAGGTCCCTCTGAATGACATCCCGTCCCTCCGGTGTATCGACAACACCACACAGCTTGGTGTCATCTGCAAACTTGCTGATGGTGCTCTCAATCCCTCTAACATTTTTATCAAAGACATAGACAAACAGTACTGGTCCCAGGACGGACCCTTGAGGGACACCACTAGTCACTGCTCTCCATCTGGACTTAAAGCCATTGAGTACCACCCTCTGGGTGCGACCATTCAGCCAATTCCTTATCCACTGAACCGTCCACCCATCAAATCCGTATGCCTCCAATTTGGCAAGTAGAATGTTGTGAGGCACTGTGTCAAAGGCCTTACAGAAGTCCAGATAGATTACATCCATAGGTCGCCCCTTGTCTACTGACCTAGTCACTTCATCATAGAAGGCCACTAGGTTAGTCAGGCAGGACTTGCCATCCAGAAGGATCTGTTCCATGATCTTCCCAGGCACAGAGGTGAGGCTGACAGGTCAGTAGTTCCCAGGGTCCTCCTTTCTTCCCTTTTTAAAAATGGGTGTGATGTTTCCTTTCTTCCAGTCTGCAGGGACTTCACCTGACTGCCATGACTTTTCGAATATCATGGAAAGTGGTTTTGCAACTTCATCAGCCAGTCCCTTCAGGACTCTGGGATGGATTTCATCAGGTCCCATGAACTTGTATATCTTTAGATTCCTTAGGTGATCACGTACCATGCCTTCAGTTATAGTGGGATGGACTTTGTCACCTGGATCCTCAACTTGTGGGCCATCAATACAAGAGCTAGGAGGAGAGGGGTTGCCAGTGAAGACTGAGGCAAAAAAATTATTGAGAACTTCTGCCTTCTCTTCCTCCACTGATACAAGTTCCCCATTGCTGCTCTTTAGGGGGGGTACATTTTCTTTAACCTTCCTTTTCTGGTTAATGTACCTGTAGAAGCCTTTCTTGTTTTTCTTTATGTCCCTTGCCAAGTCCAATTCTAGCTGTGCCTTGGCCTCCCTGACCTCATTCCTAACAGCCGGGCAACATCCCTATACTCTTCCCAGGTTGCCTGTCCCTTCTTCCATTTCCTGTGTAAATTTCCATTTCCATTTCCTGTTGTAAATTTTAACATGCTCTTAAAAAAAATTCTGCTATATGAACTATGGACAAGAATAGTTACATGGTTAGACATTAGCAAAAAAGATGGATATTACTACAAAGCATCCTTCGTGAAAACAACAGCTTTAGTTACACCGCACCAGTTGAGACAATACTTGGTTTTGGCTTCCAACCACATTCTCATTGACAGCTTATTTACCTCCTACTCACTTGAGGGGAAAAAAAAAAAAAATGGTTAGGCGTTTATGCATCTTGGTTTAAGATCTGTACACTCAGCACTTCTAGCGTAATTCCCCATAGCTAGAACCGGCTGTTCTTTTCTCCTTGACACCTTCCCTTTCCCTCCCCACAATACACAGGAGTGCTGTACCCAGCTTTAGAGACTCGCAGGATAAATATGCAAAGCATTAACTGTATGTTCAAAGACAGCATTATCCCAGATTTTCATTCTCAGAAGCAGTTTAAGCTATTTGCAAGAGATTTACCTTAGCAAGCTCTTTTCGTAGCTCATCCTGTTCTTCTTCTGAGAGTGTTTCTGCCATGCCAACAGTAGCAGCAGCATCCTCTCCAACCTCAGGTATAGAGTCACTTCTCAGCAGCCCTTGAGAGAATAAACCATTAAAAGTCAGATCATCACGTGTCTGCCCGACAGCAGTTAATGCTAATATACAGCCTTTTTGTGCACCGCACAAAGAAAACTGATGAGAGGACACCAAAGTCACACTCCCAGAGTACTACAGCATCCAGGAAACCAGAGGTATTTTACTGGCTGTTTTGCTCTATCAAGTTGTATTAAACCTCAATATAATTGCAACTGCTACTATAATAAGAGACTGGGAACATGTTGAGAACAACGGATCTCAACCAAGAGAACAACCAAGGCGCAGAACACTACATCCCAACCGGTGATTCCTACACAACCTCTGCTCAGGAGTCAATGCACTTTCTGCTCTCTCTCTCATTTGTGCGGCTCAGAGACTCTGGAAGCGCTGGAGATCCTCAAGACCAATGCAGAGGCTCCCTCCCTCACTGGTGTCCGGATAAGATTTTAAAAAATGCCCATTCTCAGCATACTAGGAGCGGTCATGGTGATGAGCAAGCTCAGAAACAGCAGAGAAAATGCTCGCGCTGCAAGTACTGACTCTTCCCCCATACTCTGCTCAACTTCTCTGACCCCAGTACTGGCACCACCATAGCTAGAAAGTCACAGATATCGTGGAACTAGAAGTAAGCTGCTGTTTTGCACCTGGACATTAAGGCAGATACGAAGCCCAGAGAAGGACCTTGGGAACAAAAGGCTTTCACTTCAGACAAAGCGGTGGAGTGCTGAGAAGGGCCTGATAAGGATGTGTATCCACTCACACTGCTGCCTCTTCTCCTTCCAAATCCAGAAACCAAAACTCTGCCCAACTCCTCTGTATAAATACCAAACATCCCAATGGGCTTCCTCAACTTTTGCCTTCACAGCTTCAGGGAAAGGAAGAACAGTATTATTTGTATTACTATGATGCACTCACTTTAAAGATTCCTTTATTCTTAAGTCCTTAGTGCTTGCACTAAGATCACTTTAAACACCTTTTAATGCGACAAACATATCTTCCAGCAAAAGATTTCCCATTCTGAATTTCTGTAGCTGACACTTAGACATACAGTTTGCCAGAATTCAGGAATCCTGTTCTAATTTGCAAAGAGAGCAGTTTGCAGAAATACTGCATGCTGGAATGGTTGTAGATTCCCAGAACTAATTCTCTATTCAAATGGTAAAATAGCTTTATAGATAGTAAAAAAAAATAAATAAATCTTAAAGTAGAAGGAAAAAAACCCAGGAGGATTGATGGTTTGTAAGGAGAGAGGGTAAGAGTGTGTGTATGTATATAAATATATAATTCAGATAAGATGAGAACATATTAAGTAATGTTCCCTTATTAATCACTGTAGTAATTAAGCAGATAAAATTCCATCCTCATTTCAGCAGCTTCTGATACCATTGCACAATACCACTTGGTCTGGGAATCCAAGAACTCATTAATGTGTAATGAGACCCCCGCTATGATTTTGTTGTGAGGCTTCATATCAAACAGCTACATCACAATTAACTGAAAAGTCAGGGAAAAAAAGATTCTGCAAGTCTGTAATTAATTTTTAGTATTCTATGAAACATGCTCCTTGCAGCTGTCAAGCATAAGAAAAGAAGAGGCCATGTCCTTGATGAAGTTACTGAACTCGGGTAAAGCTCAATTCCACAAATTCTTTCCAAAACAGTGTTTTCTGTCTGTATTTGTGTCCAGAATGCTTGTCCTCTAGAAACGCACTGCTACATGGGAAGAACATTTGTAAATGGTAAGTTACCACGGTGTACACCGAGAAGGAAGCATACAGAAAGCAACTGAAACCCCGTTCTGCATTTATTTATGAAACCTATATAATGTTTTCACAGACATGTACGTCTTGTCTTCTACACAAACATAATGTAGTTCCTACAGGTTTCCTAATATGCTATTTTCTGGTGGGAATCTAGGGCAGAAAAAAAGTTTGAGTCTAATACGCAAGCCAAAGCACAGCACTACAGCACCAAGAAAAAAAAAAAAAAAAGATTACAGTTCATGTCTCAATCAGATAATTTTTGGTTTATATATCAACATATTTCCTTAACATCAAACAGTTAAGAACTCGATACCTTTTTGTCAAATTGCTATTTATCCTATTACATATGCCTATACTGAAAGAAAACTAATAATTTAAACCGCATTTTCCCCTGACACCCTATAACCCCCAGTACTTTAGCGTGCAACTCCTGACCTCCTTCTCCATCTGCAGCCCCTTCAGAGACTACAGAGCTTGCTGTTGCTAAAGCCATTTCAGAAAGTTTGCAAGTACCGAAGACCACGGCGACTCCAAGAGCATTAGCAGATCCAGCTGAAAGTCTGTTCAATCTGGTTATGAAGAGTCATCTGGATTATCTCACCAAAAATAGATCAGTTGAATCCAGCAGCAGGGAAACGTGCTAGATTGTCTCCCACAGCAATTACTTCTGTTTTGGGAATGTACCTTCTCTTTAGAAAACTGGTGTTTTATGGGAGCTTGTGCTGCTCGCTGCCTACATTGAGCTTACGACACAATGCTAAGGGGATGACTTCTCATCCCCTTCCCATTTCTACATCTTTCAGTAAAACTGGCAATCACTGCTACTCGGAGTCCTCCATACCTTACCCTGTACATTTAACCATGCCTCCTCACCTTCTGCTCCCCTCCCATTTATTACTTTTTCTTTAGCTCCATTTGAAGTATGCAAACACCTTCCCATCAGTCCCTATTCTGGTACCTCCCCTCTCATCCCCTGGTTCTGTTCCCCTCTCTGTGCTCATCTGTGCTACGTGAAGGCCATGCTAGGCAGTCTGACCAAGACGCAGATGTCTACACAGATAACAACCCACAGACCTCCACAATGGCGTGGCTACAACCCAAATACACCCCATAAATTAGGGCTCACAGACAGCAAGATCCTGGCTTTGAGCAAACTTTGTAAGGAAAGGCGCACAGCCCGCCTTAGATATTTTTGTGGGGTGTAGGGCAAGAAACCAGGGAAGTAGCAGTCAACTAGCAGATGGAAATACTTCAGCTCTGTCCATTATTAACAGAGCATTTCTCACTTGTGGTCTTCTCTGCTCACCAGGAGAACTGTTGTTATTGGCTTCCAACTTTCATTCCGTTAGTTCTCTTGCATCTTTAGAGTTGCAAAGGACTTAAAATTCAGTCACTTGTTACTCTGCTATAACCAAGTTTACCTGAGCATTTTATGCCTCTCAAAGTCTAAAAATGCTGTTAAGAAAAAAAAGGGAAGACTTATCTAGTATTGGAAAAAACTTACCTAGTTTTAAGGCCAGGTTTTAGGTGTCTGTATTTCTAAGATTAACATATTATCCTACCAGTTTATTAGATCTACTTAAATGAACCAAATAAAGACATGTAGAAGTTAGTTGATTAGGATTCCACAGATCACATTCACGGAAATGGGACTTAAGTCCTTACTATTCTGCCAGGGAAAGCAACGCATTGGAGTCATTCAACTAACACTCAGGTTTTCCAGTTTAAGGTTTGCTTTGGTTGGTTTCAACCCAAGTTCATGCTCTATTTTGACCAGAAGTTCCTACCTCTTTCTGGCCTGAATTCAGAGATTAGCAGTAAATATTAGCAGTTTAAGGAAGTACTGGTCATTTCAGCTGAGCAGCCTTTGGGGTGGGGAAGGGTCAGCCTTCACAAAGCTTTATCTTTAGACGGATATATTGCGTGTCAGACACTCAGAATGAGCATTTTGGTTATTGCTATGCAGCTGGCAAAGCTAAAGAGAACAGGCACTTGTTAGAGTTCAGGAGAACAAGCTGTTACAAGATTATAAGATCACTCCAACATTTGAGTAATGCACAGTGCTATAGAGGATATTTATTTTGCAATATATAAGGAAGATCAAATATAAGTGCTTCCCATTTATCTCAGCGAAAAAGCCAAAGCGAGACATATTTCTTCAACTCAGGGAAGAAAGTTCTTGGGCTTCTCCCAAACACTAATCATATATTCATTCAAAGTGAACGAAAAAGGGAAAAAAAAGCCCAGCAAACGTTGGTGCTTATGGTGATGCATCACCACCAGATACAAAGGACTGCTCCCCCGCCTTTAGAAAAGGTGAGGGATGTAGTAATTGCAGAAGTAAAAGCTATCTTTGCCCAGAGTTCCCAAGCATATTGAGTTCATGGAGGAATTTTAGTTCACACGGAGGTTCCCTAAGGGATGCACGTTTCTTTAAAATTTTAAAGAACAAGCCCATCAACAACAACAAAAAAAAAAAAAGGTCCCCACCCTTGTAGCTTTGCTTTGTCACACCTGAAGTAGGGCTAAGCTTTCTATATTTTTAATTACTCCGGAAGATTATGTCCAGCAGCATGGAAAGGAAACGTGGTATGACCAAACTAGATGTTTCGGGAGGCACAGCTGTAGGCGATCTGTACAACAGGTTTCCAGAAAGTAGTAGGGTTAAGCAGTAGACGGATGCTGCTGCTGCAGCACAGCATGCAAGAGCCGCTTCCAGGGGAGCGCAAGTACAGTTACTGTCTGCAGGCTTAAGATTCAGAGCGCTTTAAATGCTAGGTGGGACAGAGTAAATGTTTTAGAAAGCATTTTCATTAATCGGTGATATTTTCAGTACTAAAGCAAGAGCAGATGTTAGACTCCAGAAGTCTGAAGTCATACTAAGTATGCAATTCCTAGCCCCCCCCCCTCCAAAAAGCTAATAGTCAAACTAGGCCAATAACTCCAGTCTTGCAGAACTTGCCCTTTTATTCGTAATTTTTTTTGCTCAGTTCATTTTCCCCTCAAACTGTCTTTCTACTGAATTAAGAATTAACGAACAAGGTAAAGCTGGTAAATGCATAGCACGTGAGATATTACCTACATGACACACTGAAGCTCATAAACTAACAGAGTTAACAGCAGGTCAAGTTTTACATTCATTTATGGCTGGGTTTCAGATAATTATATAAATTCTTAATTGGTGAAGTTCCTTTTTAGAAATATTAATCACTAATGTAGAGGTTTTGAAAAAGAAAGAGAAGGAGGTTACCAGACTTCACCGTTGTAGGTGATCCAGGTGGAGAAAGGCTTATGCTAGGTGACAGGTAAAGATAGTTTCTGTTCACTCCAGCATTGAAATCGAAGGGCGATTTGTAATCCTCATAGAGATCCATGCCAGAAAATTCAGAGCACGCAGCCATCCTCCTCTTCCACTGAAGCATTCATCTTCACTTTCTGGGGTGACCCGGACAGCAGGATTCAGAAACCCTCTGTTTCTTCACATGACATTCACTATACCTCCCCATAAAATTCAGCTGTCCTGCGTGTCCGTTGGATTTGACAGAGCTGCCTAGTGGGTGATTTCTTGGGTCTTGTAGCTGCTGCTGTTTACACAGCACAAAGTGGTTTCTGTAAATTTGTAACTGGGGCTGGACTTAAACAGACCGTTCCTTTAACAAACATTCACAGCGCACCGTTCACCACTTCTGGGAGAGCCGTGGTCCTCTGCAGAATTGCATCAAGAATTTTCAATCATTTAAATAAAAAAAGGTCAGCTGACTGCAGCTACACCAGGATATCCTTAATCTTCTAGGACACAAAAGGATTACTAGCCATAATCTATTCTATATACCATCTGTGTAGGACTTTTTCCTCTGATTAATGGAAAATTCTGTGTGCGTAACTATTTCTCCAGCTGCTCTCACCAGTGTAATAACCAGTAGCAGAACCCAGCCTCTGCTGCCCAGCTATCACACTGCAGTGCCAGCTCAGAGTAGCAGAAAGCAGCACTCCTCTCTGAAGGCTATGCTACGAACACCACCGAGGTGTGTGTGGGGGGGGGGGGGTATGAACTTGCTAATGTGCATTATGATTTTTGCCTATAAGGCTAATCGTATCTGGGTATGAGGGCGGTTTGTCTTTTTTAAAAAAAAAGATTCTTCGTGTCTACTGCCCTACGTCCTTGGTGCTTCAGCCAGCGTCATTCAGGGCAGGCAGTTACACTGGGAACCGGTAACACTGGAATGCATCGTCCTGATGAAATGTATTTATGTTTTGACACGTATACCATAAAGAAAGATCAACTTAGGTAAGCCACCTGACTTCATGCTGGAGGTGTAAGATTTAGCCCTGGCAAGCAGAAGTGCTTCTTACCTAAAAGAGGCACTCGGCACAGTTTTGCAGTGCTTCGCTACGTTTTTTTTTTTCTCCCAGGGTCAGCTTCTTTCACCGCAATGCAAGTTTACTAGCAGTGTAGATCCCCTTTAGAGCTGAGAAAATTTCCTCCCAACCCCACACCTTCTCCTGGGCTTTTCACCGCAGCCTGCACACAGAGGAGCATAATCAAATGGAAGTTAATCTTTTCCTCCACTGTAAGAGTGCTGTTTTAAGACAGAGCTGATCAGAGACGTTACGCCACCCTCTGCTCAAAGCCATAGAAATGAAGGAGCCTTGCAGCATACCCAAGTCAAGCCTGGGCAACGGGATCCCCGAGGATACGAAAAGCAAGCCTACCACTTCTGAAGTTTTAACTTCCCATTTCCACTGCAGTCAGTGGGCACAGGAACAGACCTTTCAGCTAATTAAAGAGCCATTCCTTTAGACTGCAGACCTACATTGGTTTCTGGTGCAGACTACCTGCAGGCTCATAACAATGAGAGTGCCGGAGCATGGAACACAGAGCTCTGCTATTTTCCCAACCCACTGAAAAGAAGAAAATATCGTGCCCCTCTACATTTCTGACACGTGGCTGCACCACGTGTGAGAAATACTGCAAAGTTCACCTGACAAAGGTCAGACCTTGTGTCACGGATTCTAGCTAAAGCATCCAGAGGCAGCAGAGAACTGTAACACAGCCACAGTAATAATATACTCTGTATTAACCAAGCACACTAATAGGCATAGCTACCGATTCTGCTTTGCAGCCTTCCTTCGTGTAACGCAGCAGATGGGCACTGCTTTCTGTACCAACGCTCCAGCAGCAGTTGCACTAACTGGATTAGGCAAGTGACAAGTTATCAGATGTGGCACACTGGAAGAGCTGAGTGTTTTCTACCATCGCTCTCCCAACACAGAAAGAGAGCACAAAGGTGAGGCTATACCACCTAGGACTTTTTCCCAACCCAAGAGAATCCTTCAATGTAACACCAGTCCATGCTAGCAGGCTACAACAACTGAAAGTAACTATTATAGGAAAAAGAACCCCTTATAAAGATCTGTTCATCCTTGCGAACAATCAGGAATACCGTTTCCTGGCCAAGGGCATTTACTGGAGTCAACGCTTACGTTCTGGTCATTTACAGGAAACTCCCTGCATTCAGTTTTACCCTATACCATCCATTCAAAAAAATCCAGTACTCTTCCTGCATCTTCCTTGTGCAAAAGTTGGATTCATCTCCTGAGAGACATCTGGATTGCCAGTCTAAGACCGCTGACCTGGCCTGTCACTGCTACAGACAGAACTGTGTGTGTGGGCCAAACCGTCCAACACATCTTCAGTGCAGCTGGAGAGACAAGTACAAGACATTGCCCACCACTAGAACATACCTTTGGCTTACGGGGAAGGCTTGCCCTGGCTTATGCATAGCCTGAGCATGAGCCCTGGAGTCACCCAAGACACTTTGCTAGATTTTAGAAATATTACTGTCCTAAGATAATTGCCAAGAGAGGGACCGTGCAAGCAGTCCTTATTTCAAACTACCCCCTTTGCTCGGATTAAACTAGCTTACATTGGCCATACAGCTGGGTTGTTATAGAACCTCCCAAACAAGCCACCTAAACGCATTGGACTCCTGATCTCTCACCTGCAGTTGTTTACAGGAGTGTTGCTCCTCACTCATTGTCAGCTACAAATCCTACCTGGTGATGAAGGAAGCTGTCTCGCTGAACAAGCTTCTTCCTCATGACCTAAGGGAAGTTTGATGGTCTTCACTGAAGTACAAGCCAATCCGGCTCTAAGGAGAAAGGACTGCAGTTCACCTTTCCAAACCTGCTGTAGGACAATTTGTAGGCTACCTGTCATCCCTAACTCATCCACTTCAGGGAAGACAAGTAATCCCCTGCCAGCCATAGCAGTCAGTTTATCCGCTACTTGCCCAGCAGCTCCTTAGTGCACCCAGGGCTTCACGGCAGAGCAAGGCAGCACTCCCCCGTTGCTACCTAAAGGCAGCCTGATGATGGGCCCTGCTAGCTATTAGCGTGGTGCGTTTGGAGAAGGAATTACTTGCTCTCCAAGGGACTTTCCAAACTAAAGCGATGGCCCCAAGGAAACAAAACAGGATGGGGATGACAGACAGCAGCCACATGGAACCGAAAAGAAAGGTTTTGCTCTGCAGCGTGAAGCTTTTTGACGAGTTTAGCAGCTCTCAACAGTCTGAACACAGCTAGGCAGTGGCAGGAATCAAGGTTTCTCAACGCTATGAAAAGGAGGCTCGTTATGAGGCCTTTCTAAAGGGCTCTCCCATGACCAAAATATCCTACTGCATGGCCTTCCTCCTCCTAATTGTTCACCGTAATTCAGAGCACACGCAGCTGGCTCGAGGCGCGACTGAGGCCACAGAGCCGTACCCTGCCTTCCTAGTACAAGACATACATTTTAGAGCTGAAGCTAAAGTTTAGATTTCTGTTATGTGGCTTAGAACAGTTATTGTGCATGCCTGAGTATCTTTGTTCTTTGCCCTGCCTAGCAAATTCAATTGTTACAGGTGAACCTTGGTTCTTACTGCAGGTATCAGCTACAAGCCAGCACCTCAGCAGATGCTGAAGCCTCAGGACACACCTGCTCCAGAGACAAGTAGCAGTGGGGTTTTGCTCACTGTGCAAGAGATTAAAACTGCAGATCTTGCTGTTCCACAACAAGTGCTCATTTGCCCTTGACAACTCAGGATAATTAAAAGGTTGGTACTTAAGCGCCATTCTAGAAGCTGGTGGTTGAGAGACTGGCATGAAAGCAGGTAACTTCTGTCAACCAATTACTGACAAGTTCAACTTAATGTCGCAAAGCGGCTCAGGAAGGCTCCGCAAGCCTCAGCAAGGCATTACCATCACAACTCCTACCATTAATGTCCTCTGTTAAGGTTAGAGAGTGTGCTTAGAGTTTTCCCAGGTAACTATTTAGCATCAACAATCTGTGCAGGTCATGAATTATAAGGGAGGGAACTTCCTGCACAGCTAGAAAAACTGTTAAGTTTGAGCAAACACTGTTAACCAGATATTTGCCTGCCTAGTCTCAGACATTGTTCTTTCTTCAGTTACCACCTGCTACCCAGGTCTGCAGCTTCCACCTTAGGCCAAGGCTCTAGCAGCAATTTAAGTAAGGCAATGTAGTATTACAGTACTTCTACCTTGTTGCTCGCTAATTGAGGATAAGATGTTATGGTAGCCTTGCAGAGAAGCTGCTTTTTCCAGATTTAGGTCTAGCAGAGCAATAGTTTGTTTATACATGAAAAAGTTATATCCTCCTCTCCCTAAAGAAACCAAACCCAGCTCAAGTACGACTGAATATCACCTCTGGGCTTTGAAGAAACTAAGCTATGTATTCATTAGTGTTTCATACAAAGAGTTAAGTTCAAAGGCTACCATTAATGCCTCAGGATTGGAGGAATGCAGAGGCTACCCTAGGACAAGTTCCAAACAATACTTTGGATAAAGCCACCTAAATAACCAATCCACAAGATCTGTGCCTAATCAAATTAGAGTTCCGCTGCTACATAGGCACCTTCATCATCCTGAGACGTCCTCTGCTTGTATCCTGTTTAAGTACAGAGATGCCAAATCTGTGCATCACAGCCCATACTTTCGGCAAGGCTACCATGACTCCAGCACTTAATTCAGCAAACGGAAGAGGATGGGGGAAGATGAGGGGAAGAGTTAGTTGCAAAAGAGGCACTTGCTGTTCTGGGGGAAAAAGATTCAATCTTTTATTTCAATGTTGATTGTTAAGATTCAAGTCCCTGCTCAGCCTATACCTAGTTTGAATTTGCATCTTCTGCAATCTGCTAACAGGCAGGACTGACCGGGAGCCTTCCAGTAACTGTGGCTGGGGTAAAGACTTCCAGCCAGGTCTTCCCCCACCCCAATCTTTCCCAGGTAGATCCCAATCAGGCAGCAACAGTCAGGCTCCTCTTCCTACTCCAACTGAGTTTTAAAGGGCATAAGCCATTTTAAGAACTATAAAGCTA
This sequence comes from Numenius arquata, assembly GCF_964106895.1. NCBI lineage: Eukaryota > Metazoa > Chordata > Aves > Charadriiformes > Scolopacidae > Numenius > Numenius arquata. The sequence goes on from NC_133578.1 coordinate 46,953,668, forward strand.
GTTAAGCATCTTAAGCCAATCTCGGTTCTGTAGCATCAATTTGATCTTCAAAGTCTTACCAGTTTACAGATGAGTAAAGCCTTTCAGCACCTGATCCAAGGCCTCAAAACTGCATTAAGAGAAACGTGTCATGAAGCAATAAATACAGAAACCCAAACACTAAGCAAGGCATAAATTAGTACATGCGTGCTCCTATTCCCACGTTGGGCTCTCCCCCAGCCTTTAACAGCAGATACCTCTTTCAGCCCCTGGGATTTGTGCACGACACGAATGGCGCTGCTAAGAGTTACTGAGCAGTATGAATACAGGCTCCTGCAGCTCCGTTAGCAGTGGTCAGCAGGCTGGGGCTTAAGGGTTTAGGCATTTGCTGTCTTCTAGCAGAGTCCAACTCAACACCAGTATATTTGTCTCCTTACTTCAGCCTCCCCTCACATGCTTTCTCTGGACTAGCTCTCCCTGATACAACAGCATTGTCCAGTATGGTTCTTTGTATAGAAATATCTTCTCCATTGTTTTCTTAAGACTAAATGCTGCCTTCATGTACTCATATTTAAAAAAAAAACAAAACACCAACAAAAAAACCCACCAACAGAACACAACAAAATCAAAAAAACCAACAAAACCACCACCAAACAAACAAAACCCTCTTAGAATGGTCAGCGTTCTCCCAAGATGTATCATCCTGCAACACAAACACTACTGAGTATCACAGTTAAGGATTATGAGGTTGCCAGTATTGCTCTTTTCCGAAACCAGGTTCTCAGCCTACAGCATTTCAGACAGCTGACGCATGTCTTTGAGAAGGCAGCAGTTCTGTTCTCTCCTCCTCCCAATCCAATTATAAACTCAGACTAATTTCCTGAGATCTCCCGGCATATTTTGCCGCTAGACAAGCTGACACCACAGTAAGACTCTTAACCCATTTGTATCAGACAGAAGTCTCTGTATTTCCGCAGGTTCTCCACTACCTTTTCACAGAATCACAGAATATTTTTGGTTGGATGGGACCTTTGAGATCATCGAGTCCAACCAACAACAACAAAAAAAAAAAACCAAAAAAACCCCAAAACAAACAAAACCCAAACACCCAAAAAATCCCAGAACACCGAACACCAAAAACAAACCAAACGCCCACAACCACACCCCACACCCACCCACAAACAGACACAACCCAACAATCCCTGGCACCAGAGCATGCCCTGAAGTGCCACATCTACACGTTTCTTAAATACCTCCAGGGATAGTGACTCCACCACCTCCCTGGGCAGGCTGTGCCAGTGCCTGACCACCCTCTCAGTAAAGTCATTCTTCCTGATATCTAATCTAAACCTCCCCTGCCCCAACTTCAGACCATTTCCTCTGGTCCTGTCATTATTCCCTTGGGAGAAGAGGCCAACACCCACCTCTCTACACCCTCCTTTCAGGGAGTTGTAGAGGGCAATGAGGTCCCCCCTCAGCCTCCTCTTCTCCAAACTAAACATGCCCAGTTCCCTCAGCCTCTCCTCGTATGACTTGTTCTCCAGACCCCTCACCAGCTTGGTGGCTCTCCTCTGGACACGCTCCAGCAGCTCAATGTCCTTCCTGTAGTGAGGGGCCCAGAACTGAACACAGCACTCGAGGTGAGGCCTCACCAGTGCCCAGTACAGGGGGACCATCACCTCCCAAGTCCTACTCCCCACGCTGTTCCTGACACAGGCCAGGATGGTGTTGGCCTTCTTGGCCGCCTGGGCACACTGCTGGCTCATGTTCAGCCATCTGTCCACCAACACCCCCAGGTCCTTTTCTGCTGGGCAGCTTTCCAGCCACTCTGCCCCCAGCCTGTAGCGTTGCCTGGGGTTGTTGTGACCGAAATGCAGGACCCGGCACTTGGCCTTATTGAACCTCATCCCATTGGCCTTGGCCCATTGATCCAACCTGTCCAGATCCCTCTGTAGAGTCTTCCGACCCTCAAGCAGATCAACACTCCCACCTAGCTTGGTGTCATCTGCAAACTTAGTGAGGGTGCACTCAATCCCCTTATCCAGATCATCAATAAAGATATTAAACAAGACTGGCCCCAAAACTGAGCCCTGAGGGACACCACTGGTGACCGGCCGCCAACTGGATTTCACCCCATTAATCACAACTCTCTGGGCACGGCCATCCAGCCAGTTTTTTACCCAGTGAAGAGTACACTTGTCTATGCCATGATTCACCAGCTTCTCCAGGAGAACGCTGTGGGGGACAGTGTCAAAGGCCTTACCAAAGTCCAGGTAGACAACATCCACAGCCTTCCCCACATCGAGAAAGCGGGTCACATGGTCATAGAAAGAGATCAAGTTGGTCAGGCAGGACCTCCCTTTCATAAACCCATGCTGGCTGGCCCTGATCCCTCGGCTGCCCTGCACTTGCCATGAGAGCTCACTCAGGATGATCCTCTCCATGATCTTTCCTGGTACCGAGGTCAGGCTGACAGGCCTGTAGTTTCCCGGATCATCCTTCCAGCCCTTCTTGTAGATGGGCATCACATTGGCCACCCTCCAGTCATCTGGTACCTCTCCTGTTGACCAGGATTGTTGATAGATAAAGGAGAGAGGCTTGCTGAGCTCTCCTACCAGCTCCCTGAGTACCCTTGGGTGAATCCCATCCGGCCCCATGGACTTATGAGTGTCCAGGTGCATAAGCAAATCATTAACTACTTCCTCCTGGATTATGGGGGGGGTTGTTCTGCTCTCCATCCTTATCTTCCAGCCCAGGAGGCTGTACACCCTGGGGGTAGCTGGTCCGACTATTGAAGACAGAGGCAAAGAAGGCATTAAGTATCTCAGCCTTCTCCTCGTCCTTGGTCGCAATGTTTCCCCCCTCATCCAGTAAGGGATGGAGATTCTCCCTGACTCTCTTTTTGTTGATGTATTTATAAAAACTTTTTTTGTTGTCCTTTATATTAATGGCCAGGTTGAGTTCCAGCTGGCCTTTTGCCTTCCTAATTTTTTCCTCTGTATAACCTAACAAGATCTCTGTACTCTACTTTTGAAGACATCTCCTCCAGCCCTTACAAGATTCTTGTTAGGCAGAAATCCCTGACTCAGGGCAAAGCTTTGTGTCTCAAACAGAGGTCAAAGCAGTCACATTTGTCAACTCCAGTAATGGCAGGTGAAAAGCGTTTCCAACCTATGGGAAGAGTCCAGGCCAAAGGATGCAATAGCCAGCACCCCAGAACCAGTGAAGAGGTAGGGCATTGCATTGACTTTGAGAAGCCAGGCCAAACTCTGCAAATACAGAGGAAGATTTCCAAGCGAGATTAACAGAGTCAAAACACTGTTAGGTAGATTTTAGAGGAATGTATTTAGTTATTTGACTTCAGCCACTTATCCCAGTTATGCTGCCATTCTCTAGAGACTCTGATCCCTGATACGAGACTGAACCTGTCAAAAATGCTGGAGAAATAGTGCTGAGCTGCAGCCAGATGACAGTTGAAAAAGATTAGGAAGAAAAGGCTGTAGTGCAAAATGGGATTGTTTTAAACAAAGTTTTAGTATATAACCTTGCAACCTATTTAAAAGCTTTACTTGAATGGGTTTGATTGGAGCGATTCCCAGCCTCCCTCAGAAGACAAGTCTGCTCTTTTGCACTGCTAAAGCAAACCTCCCTATTTCAACACTGCACCCCAGAGCTTCCACTTCTGAAAAGCAGCTCCAGAAAAGCCCACCATTCCCACTCCACAACATCAGATCCCACCATGAAAGTGGTACTGAAGTTTTCAAAGGAAAGCAGATTTAATTACCTATTAGGCTGAATCATCTACTGTGACATCTGAAAGGATAATCACCAAAAAAAAGCACCATCTGTAGTCTTAGCAATACCTTAATAATAAACACTCTTCAGTGCGTGAGGTACACACTAGCTCCCATCACGTAATTACAAAGTTTGTCCCTGGATTTGGGGTAGCACAGAATTTGCACCATTTACTATCAAGGACAGAAGTATAGAAGCACCTAAGCAACCAAGCAGCGCACAATTTGATGTGAGCAATGGGGCTTTGGGCAAGTACTGCATAAAATCCATCCCTGAAGATATTCAAAAGCCATCTGGACATGGTCCTGGGCAACCAGCACTAGATGGCCCTGCCTGAGCAGTGGAGTTGGACCAGATGACTTCTAGATGTCACTTCCCAGCTCAAACATTCTGTGATTAAGACAATGGTTGTACAAAGTCATAGGCTGCTCACTCAGATCCTCCAAGGTCTGCAGCCCTGAAGAGACTGCTCGGGAACATAAGGAGTCCTGGTGGCCAGCTTTTCATCTTGTCAATTAGATTTGCAAATACCTACCTGCTACCAGAATAAAGTTCAATCTTCTCCCATAATATCTGGACAGAGACTTCACAGGAGACTTGGCACTTCCACACATCTCCCCAGTGTATGGCAGTGTAATGACAGCTGACAAGCAAGGCAAGAGCATTTACAGCACTAGAGATTATTTTGATTTCAGCTGGAAGGAGTTTGCAGGAAAACAGAAGCTGACCAGTCCAGTTGGGCCAGATTCTAGGGAAATAACATCCTGTATTTGCATAAAAGGGACTGACATTTTGCTTACAAGATGAATGAGCGAGCAACTTCTTGAGCCTGACATGTGATTCCAGACCTTTAACACAGAAGAAGCTCTTGGCAAATAGGTTTTAGAAAGACATCCACTTCTCCCTGATCCCCCTTTCCCCAGAAGGGAAGTGAACGTATGCCTCCGCAGCAGGAGGAGTTCACTCTTGTGTACAAATAAAAGCTTGAAGTAGATGAATTAGCTCAGTGTCACTATGCTAAAGCTACCTTATAAGCAGAAGCCTCTCTTCCTCTTGGCCTTTAATCTATTGATCAAACAGAGCCCAGGGAAACTAGGGTGACGTTAAATCTTTGAATTCCCTTCTCAGACTCCTCAATTTATTCTTTACCCACTCCAGTGTAGCTTCCTTTATTACTCCAGCAACTTTCCCTAGTGCTTGCTCTCAGGTTCTCTTAGCAAAGCTCCTCAGTCCAGACAAAAGCTGGCACAAAAACTTCCAAACGTGTCGGTCCAGCTAGAGGTGCTAGCTTGCCTTCGAAAGCACTAGGAGATTCACTTCTGCATTCAGGACACAGTAATTTTTAACGTTGTTTTACAAGTCACCCAGAAACAGTCAGAGCACGGTAATCTGCAGGTGGGGTTCCACAAAGGATGCACACATAACACCAACTGGAGTCAAATTTTTTAGAAGCACTGCTAAGTTTACTATCAGAAGACAAAGTATGAAAAGCTCCATCTTGTACAAACAGCCTCCTCCTGTTGACATAATTCCACTCCAAACATCCCTATCATTAATGAAGGAAATAGCTAGCTGCCTGTGCTCTCCTAAGATCTCACCCAACTTTCTAAATGCAGGCAGTGTTCAGATATCTTCACCCCTGGCAACCTCACTGCAGATTTGATGGGACTTAATGGAAGCATCATTTTGCCTTCTGTTGTTACACATACACGCACTGCTCAGTGGCAGCCTTCATACGGAAGCCTGGCAGCCAACCTTGGCAGCCAACCTTTTGCCAGGTTGTTTGGACACCTTACTTTTTTTCTTTGCCTAATCCCCTCATTGGGTTACCCTGCCCTCCTCTAGGTTCAAAGCATCAGCCAGCTTAAAACAGATTGAAAAAAATTTATCAGAAGTCAACTGAAGGTACTTGATACTAGCCTGGAGCCATTTCAGTGAGCTACAAAAATGGACAAGAACCCAGGCTTCAAACTTATCCTTTTCATCCTCAAACCCAACTTTAAGCTTATTGCAACTTGAGAGAGAATTACATGCCTCCAATAAAGGCATATTAAAATGTGGCAATTAATTTGAAAACTTACAGTTGAATCTAGCCCTTATTGTACACACTTTGACCAAACAGAAGCAGCTACACACAAGTTCCTGGGACACCAGTTACTTTTAAGTGGCTCCTCCTGAGAAGCGCAAACCTTTCTAATTTTTCAAGTCTCACAGCTCCTTGCAGTCACATCATGTTCTTGGAAACTGCAAAGCTGTAAAAATGTACTTCTTTTTTTGCCAGAAATTCCACACACAAGCTACTGGTTGCATGATTAAGCTCCTGCTGTAGTCTGGCTCCTTATTCAGTTATCCATGACAGAGATAAGCCTTTTGCTTAAAAATTCAACATGATGATGGCAACCACCAGGTTGATACTCTCCTCCCTTCTCAGGCCTTGACTAACTTTAAGATTTAGACTGGTACTGTCAAACAATTCTAACTGCCTAACACTTAAAGTATGATTTCTCCATCACAAGCAACTGCAAGTAGCAAGCTGTGTAGAAATCCTATTAACATTTTTGCCCTTGGCTTATCCGAGAAGATAGTGTGAGATGTCCATGAAACTGTAAAACCTTGCCTAGCCAGCAGCAGAAGTGCACTGATACAATAAATATGCCATCATGTATGCCCCAGAAATCTCTCAGGTCATAAGAACACGCTCCCAATCCCCCTTCCCCACCCGGTCCAATCACACCTTTAGACTAATAATGCTTTTTGCCACAAACCCTTCAGAGAACCAGCCTGTCCACAAGGTACTTAGATGCTGACAATATTCATTGAGCCAGTTATGTAGCTTATCCAAGCAGATGATCCCATAATAAAGAAGACAACCCCATTTATTCGTCTACAAGATCTCACCCACTGCAGAATTTTGGCAAGCCCACCTAAACTTCAGAAAATAAGACCTAACGTAGGAGTGCTGATGGCACACCAACAGATTGCTGGTATAAAGCACTCTTGCACACTGATGCAGCAGTTTGCTATCACTGCGTATCTCTCATTCAAAAACACTAAGTTGTGTTGTTTCCTCTGCAACATCAAAAAAGATACTTTACCTATTCCTTTACAGTCCAGCATTGTAGAAGTCACCCATCCAACCGTGCAGTACTTGAAGTGTCACATTCCAGATGAAGTTTGGCTGCTACTTGACCATACTGCTATACGACAGACCCAGCTGGGCAGCAGTAATTCCTGCAACGCTTCCAAACTGATTTGGAGCAACGGCTGTCACTAGCAAAGAGACCTTGGACCACATTCTGCCAGGACTACAAATTGGTCAAACTAAAGACACAGGGCTTGAATATTTCTGCATTGCTCTTCGTGTCATGAGGTAGATAGATAAGAGGGAGAATCCTGCAACTGGGTGTGCAATGAACCAGGAGCAATTCACTAACAAACCAACTGCACTGACTGGCTTATTTTTTTCTAATATAATGCAGATAATGCATCTACCTTTAAAGTATTATGACCACTGAAGTTCCCATTATAATAATAAGGACTCTGCGATTTTATCTGATTGATATGTCCTTAAATGACTTTTAACACTGCTTGAGGTGAGTAAATCCTGTTAAGAGATATTTGCTCCTACTCCAAGTCAGACTAGGACAGTAAATTAAATGAAAATGTTAGCTTACAGAGATACTGCTGTCACACAAATCAACAGACTAATCAAAACACTAATCACTCCAAAAAAGGAGGAAGCCAAAGAGAAGGGTCAAGAAAGTTTGCCCAGAGATGATTCCCCACAAAGAAATCAAGCTTTCAAGGATTTCCAGGTCCTAGAAGTTGAGCATATCCTCTTCATTAGATCGGACTCTGGACATGAGACATCACTTTCCGCCTCTGGGTGACATTATAGGCCATCTATCTTTGCTTTTTCACAATCTACACAGGTTCAGATCAGAAAAGTGCTGACCTCAAATCACAAGAGTTCTAATCTCTCCAGATTTCCAAGCAGTATTCATGTATTTATGCATGATCTAGTTGTGGCCCAGTCTGTTCCACACAAAGGTAAATTTTCCTAAACATCATCATGCTTGGATAAGCTCATCTCCAGGCTTCTCACACTTGACAGCAAAGTAAGTAAAGCAAGTTAAACCATTTATTTTACTGAAGTATATGGACAAACCCGGGAAGACATCCAGATGAACAAAAAGTCAGGGAGACATTTTTCCTGATTCTGGTACAGTCGACACAATGGAAACTACAGGGGGAAGGATGAAGTGCAGTGAGCTTGAAGGATCAAAGTTTGAAGGGTGTGCCTTGAAGGAAATTGAGCTTCAGCTCTCAAACTTGCGAGCGGGGGGGGAGGGGAAAGGAAGCGGGAAGAAAGAAGGGGAAAAAAAAAAAAACCACAACAAAACCCCTTTTTGCTTGGTTTTACGTGGTTTTGGTTGGTTTGTTTGATTTTGGGTTGTTTGGGTTTGGGGGGTTTGTTTGTTTTTTAAAGAAAGCACACTTCCACTACTTTCAGTGAGCAGCTGGTCCAGAACTGCACTGCACTGTTCCTACAAATTGCCTCCTCGCGCTATTTGACCTGAATCTAAGCATCACTGTGAACCCTCAGAATAAAGCTTTGCACTGCTAAGTGAAGTCTAAGTTTAGCATCATTCCCTATCGTACGAGATAACCCACCACATACCCCCTTTCACAACTGTAAACATCTAACAAAAAAATACACGTATTATGTAGCCACTCTAAGTACTGGTTATGCTCCAGTCCAAGTTTAATGGATCAGTTCTGTTTAATGGATTAGTGTGGTAAACTTTTTCAAACTTTATGCTTACGGATTGGTTTAGCTGATACCCAGCAGGTTACTGTTACATCAGTTTTGGCGCATCATAGCTTGGCCATCAGCACAGAAACCACTCAGAATAATTCAAAGCTTAAATAGCTATTACTAATGCAATTCACAATGTTTCATTCTGCATTGCCAGAAAAAAACTGGATCAGGATATTGAGGAGGGGAAAGTCCAAGCACTGACTTGCATACTGCTTGTTCCCAGCTGTCAATCCCCAAGCGCACACTTTAGCTAGGGAGCTGTGATACGGCATTTTCACTAAGGAGCTATCACACCCCTCAGAAATGCTGCTGCCACCACCTTGCAGGAAGGGGAAACAAGACTTCTTGGAACAGGCAGACTACAGAAGTTTAGTTATTTTACTTGATGCTTGCTTTGTCCTCGACTTATCAGTTGTCCCTCCTCAAGAGCTTAAAAAGTCTTCTCAGCTCCTCTTGACAACACACAGAGGTCTTCCTTTGACTTCTGTATCCCTCTTCCCGTATTTTCACTTTCTCAAAAGATGCTTCTTGAAGGAAAGTACTTTTCATCGGGGATGGGAGAGAAGTATGTTTCTGTGATTCACCAAGGTGAAATTTGCTCTTGAATTGTAAATAAGAAACAGAAGCATATTAAAGACTTCATGTACAAGGGTGCTAGAATGAAATTAAAGATGACTCTAAACATTCCAATAAAGCTCTCCCTTTTGCTGTTTATTCAAAAAACACTCCCTCTCCACTGCAGCAAGCACTCAGCAGATTGCTATGCAGATTTCACTGACACTCCGGTTGCTTTCCTTCTTAAACAATCTCCAAAAATCCTTCATGCCACAAAACCTGCTCAGTGACAGGCATACAAACCAACCGAAACCATTCAGCTTCAAGGCATTAATTCCAACAGTTTTCACTTGTTACTGTTTAGAAATATGCAGAAACTAGTTCTCCCTGCTCACCACTGCTCTTGTCAACCATACTACTAATGCTCATCTGTAATCCACACAGAAAGGAATTGAAGCAGGATTCCCCAAATAAGTTGGGGTAATAAGTGGTGTAAGTTTCCCAATTAAAGATTCAGACAGTGTCCGTGATTTACCATAGAATGATTTGGGATGGAGGGGATCTTTAAAGGTCATCTAGTCCAACCCCCCTGCAATGAGCAGGGACGTCTTCAACTAGACCAGGTTGCTCAGAGCCCCATCCAGCCTGACCCTGAGTGTTTCCGGGCATGGGGCAGCTACCACCTCTCTGGGAAACCTTTGCCAACATTTCACCACTCTCACCATAAAAAATATCTTCCTTATATCTAGTCTGTTAGTTTAAAACCATTACCACTTGTCATATCACAACAGGCCCTGCTAAGAAGTCCATCCCCATCTTTCCTGTAGGTCCTTTTTAAACACTGAAAGGCTGCAGTAAGGTCTTCCCAGAGCTTTCTCTTCTCTAGGCTGAACAACCCCAACTATCTCAGCTTGTCCCCCTCTGATCATTTTTGTGGCCCTCCTCTGGACCCTCTCCAACAGGTCCATGTCCCTATTGTGCTGAGTATTCCAGGTGGGGTCTCACAAGCGCAGAGCAGAGGGGTAGAATCACCTCCCTCGACCTGCTGGCCACACTTCTCTTGATGCAGCCCAGGACACAGTTGGCTCTCTGGGCTGCCAGTGCACATTGTCGGCTCACATCCCACTTTTCATCCACCAGTACCTCCAAGTCCTTGTCAGCAGCGCTGCTCTCAAGCCCTTCATCCCCCAGTCTGTACTGATACCAGGGGTTGCCCCGATCTAGAACAATTTGGAGGAACAAAGTATACACTTAATAGTGTGAACATCTTGAAGCTCAGAAGCTTGTGTTTCAGCAATGCACTCAGTGGTGCATTAGGCAAAAGGCTCACCTACTGTTCCAGCTATGCTCTCAGGGCACCAACTGCCTTTCCCGCAGGGCTGCTGGACTGTTAAAATCAAGTCTTCACAACCACGATTTGTGGGGAAACATACCGAACAAGTACCCCTATACACACTCCAGCAAAGCCATGAAACGCTTGCTCCTTTACGGAAGTACTTGCTCTGTACTAACCAACTTAACCAGCAGGCAGCTTGTGTGGCACTGCACATGATGGCAGCATCCTGCAACACACACATCATCTCTCTGGCTCTGGTCACATGCCGGCTGAGGGGCTGGTTTTTTCCTCCCTTGATGGGAAACACAACTGAATAAGTTTATATTGAATGGCAGGACTGGCTTCTGGAACTGAGTAATAAAGGATGCACTTTCAGGACATTTATTTCTCTGAACAAATTAACTGTTGGAGACAATGCAGTCCAAAACTGAATTCTGCCCCAGCATTAAATACTCAGAGATTCCTCCAGAAAAGAAAAAACATCATTGACTGAGTATTTAAAGATGAACATGAAGGAAGGGAAAGCAGAACGTGCTTACATCTAGAAATCAAGATCTTATTCAAAAAGAGACATTCAGCCACTGTATTTTATTTTTCAGAAAGAGTTTACTACCACCTGCTTAGTGTCCACACTTGTTCTGCTGGACTAAGTGCTAACCTATTTTCTAGCAAGTTGCTGAACCCAGAAAAGACCATTATTTAGACTGATCTGCAGTCCTGGCAGAGCATGAAGATCAGTATACAAAGCTCAAGTATCAGTTCACAAGATACAGACAGGTCTCACTGCTGTACCTCAGCATTTGCTAGAAGTGCTTTAAGAAACGCGAATGTACTTCAGAAAAGGCTAGCAGAAAAGACTGATTCCTAGAAATAGTTATTTAAATGGTAGCAGTAACTGTTTATTCCTTCCTCAGAGTCTTCAGATGAGGAGGTTTAAAGTGGATGTCCAGAACACACCTTTACTGCAGTTAAGGACTGATTTATTGGAGAAAACAACAGTAAAGCTTTAAAGTCTTCCCCTCCTTCCAAATTACTGCACTGAAATCATACAACAGTAGTAGCCAGCTAGAAGCCACAGTAAAGTTTTTAGCAGTTCAGCTTCATAAATTAAAGGGCAACTTCTACAGAGCACAGGATCACATGCACACACACATCGTAATTTGGGTCCCCAGCTCAAGCTTGGGGCTAAGGTCCCCATGCACCCTGGAGTGAGAGCTGGTGAGGAAGATACCATGCAGGGGTCCAAACATGGCCTGAGACCTAGGAGAAGTAGGGAGCTGGACACCCATGCCGTGCTCAGTCTAGGCTCAGTAAGATCAGCGATGAGCAACTGTTTGGTAGGCAGCAGCACAACCCCTGCTCACCTGGCCTTCTTCAGATGTCCAGACAGTTATCTCTCTGGGACTCTCCGTGTCCAGGGTTGAGAGGCACAGGACTAACTTTTCTTCTAATGCTGGGGAAAATTGCACATTTAGAAGATTCTAGTGTCTGAATTTGTGACAATATTTACTTTATAGCCAGCCAGGCTCTGTGGGATTCAAGGTCTCAGTGTTTTCGAGCCTTGCCAGGGACAGGGACAAGGAGGAGCAAGGCCTGGGCATTTGACCCAGGCTGCCCAACAGGATTATTTCATACCACGAACATCACATCCAATATAAATTAGAAAAGTTTGCTGCGCAGCTCTCTCTCTCCCTGATGGCGGCGGGTCCAGACAACTCCTTGCCCTGGTGCCGGAGCCCTGAGGCCTTCCCTTCCTCCTGAAGCCATTGCGCTCCCAGTGTCCGCCATTTGCTGTCCCTGCTGGGAGTGCACAGCTTCTGCTGAGAGAATGGGCCGAGTATAACTCCTGTATGTCTTATATCAGTATCGGGGTTAATACTGGTTCTTTAGTGTTGTTGTTAATTATTTAGTCTTAGTCTATGAAATCTATTTATATTTCAACCCTTGTGTTTCTTTGTGTTCCCCGATTCCCCTTTCTGGGTGGGGAGGGGTCATCGGGTGATAGGATAATTGTCTAACGACGATAGGTTGTTATGGGTTCTCTCAAACCATAACACTCTGCAGTAACTTCCACACCTTGCTCCTTAAAGTTACTCCAGAGGTGGTGACAGACCACATGGCAATGCTGTGGATCCAGGACGGATCCCTTGCTCAAGGGCCTGTACGCTACCTACCTGGGGCACTACAGCTGTGTGGCACCTGAAGAGTCTGCCTAGGCACAAGGCACAAAGGGCTGTCACAACCCAGAGGAAAAAAAGATAAAACAAATACCTGCCAGAGGCAGGCACCAGAGCAGTCCTGGGAGAAGACAAAGACACGAACACACTGCAGGTCTATCCTTTTACTGAAGGCTAAATCCCCTCTAAAAAAAAAAAAAAACAAAAAAAAAACCACCAAACCAAAAAAAGAAAGTTTTGGAGCACAATGCTACAAGTGGCTTGTCCAGGAGATGAAACACATGTGCTTGAATGGTGCTTTTAAGAGCTCATGGCTCCAAGCAAAGCATATTGCAGTAAAACGCCTGTTTTCCTTCTGCCAAGACAGTGACATCTGGCAACAGGAAAGTCAATATTTAAATAAGGCTCATTCCCCACCCCGTGCACTAGGCTGGTACTACTGGAGCTCCTCATCCCTGAATGCACATCAGCTGCTCAGCAAGCCTCTGCAGGGACTGCCTGGCACAGATTTGAGTGGTGCTGTGGGAACGGCACGCAGCAGTGTGTGATCCATCCATGCAGACTGAAGTTTTATGTTCAGGCATAAAACTAAGCTTTGCAAACAGTAATCAATGCACACAGAAAAGTCAGCAGATTTAATTTGGGGGCTTCTGCTCTGCCTTCAGCCTGCTTCTCGAGACTCCTCAGGTGTAAGCAAAACACTTTTGAGCTGTGCTGAAGGGATTTGTCTTCTACAGACGCACTTCAGCCAGTGTAAGCTGTGCCCATTTCATGCCCCCGACCCTCTTTTGGGCTGGAAGTACTGGTTCCTACTTACAGGGCAGCTTCTTTAAAGATGCTTACAGACAAGTCCTTGTACAGCTCCACCCCAGGAGCCTGTGTGAGGAAAAGCAGGGGACATATCAGGACTCTAGACTACTCTGCAGAGACTACAAGAAACCAGAAGATGCAAGTTTAAAAAATGGCCTCCTTCAAAGGCAGTCCTTCCTGCCAACGGCTGCAAGTGTCTACTATTACATGAGTATTCGCAGGGACTGGACTGCTGTAGAGCTCTGCAATGAATGTCAGACAGCATTGACTCAAGCAGAAGCATCGGGGGGGGGGGGGGGGGGTTCTTTAAAATGCTGCTATCCTGATCAAGTTAATCAAGACTTTCTAATGCCATGATGCGATACATGGGAGAGGATAGATTTAGATTAGGTATGAGGAAGAAATTATTTACTCTGAGGGTGGTGAGGTACTGGAACAGGTTGCCCATGGGAAGTTGTGGGCAACTCCCTTATCCCTGGGAGTGTTCAAGGCCAGGCTGGACGGGGCTTTGAGCAACCTGCTCTAGTGGAGGTGTCCCTGCCCAGGGCAGGGGGGTTGGAACTTGATGACCTTTATGGTCCCTTCCAACTCTAAACCACTGTATGACTCTATGATTCTATGTTTAGGCAGAGAAGTGTCAAAGAGAGGAGGAGGAGTAGGGCTGCTTTTCGCTCATCTTAGGACTCCTACTAGTAGTTTAAAGTACTTTAGAAAAAAGTAAACAAAGCAAAACAGACATGAGCAACATCCCCAATGCTCACAGCTGAAACACACAGTTTTGCCATGCTGAAGAGCAGCTAAGAAGCATTACTTACAAAGCTTCTTTTTCAGTGTTTTTGAGGATTTTCTCATGAACCAAGATCACCGCCAAGCATGGGCTCTGATCCTAGCAAAGTGCAGGGGAAGCACCTGACTGAAAACACCAACTCAGCCCAGGTTGCCTCCCTTGGCACACCTTTCCATCTATAGCCAGGCTTAGGGGGCTCTGATGAAACTCCACTCCCCTCTAGCTGCTAAAGGAGGAAAAGCAAAACAGTAAAAAAACCCTGCTGTTCTGCCTCTGCCAGCCTCTCCCACCACCCCCAGCAAGCTGTGGCTGCTCACCAGCCTCTTTGTTACCCCACGATGTCATATTGCCGTTGTTAGTAAATACACCATAATCTTTGAATCCAGTTTGCAAGGCCTCAGGACTAAAGGCTTCTCAGGCTTGCTCTGTTTGAACTCATTGATTTGCTTGTAGCTTTGCCTTACCTGGCAAAGTATCTCAGAAAGTAAAGACATGGGATGTGACAATACAGGCATCGTAGTATCAGTAACAGGGCACTGGGTTGACACTGGAGACCCCATGGCTGTAAGAAAGTCATCAACTGCCAAGATTTGGCAGCTGGACAAAACTATTTTAGAGGTAAGAAAGACAGCAAAGAAATAATACCTGATGTACACAAAAGGCACTTTATATAGTAGATTTGGATGTAACATGGAGCTTGCAGAGCAATGAAAGAAAGAGAAAACGTGTAAAAAGCAAAGGTAACGGAATGGCCCCAGTGGAGCCTAGAATGAGGAAGAAGAAGCCATCAACATCCTATTCCTCCCAGCAAGAGAGTCACAATACTGATAACTTACTGTAGTACTCCTGCCACCACCAAAATTACACCACCAGCCTCAGAAGCCAGGGGAAGGATGAGAATAACACCAGGAAAAGGTGTAGAAACTAAGTGCATACAACATTATCTTTATTATTGCTAAGACTTCATCTGCATAGTCTTTTTCTGTAATAAGATCTAAACTAATAATAATTCTTGAATTAGATCATTAAAATTTCAATTATACTAACAAATTATTGGCTTGCTTTATATATATATACAAACACACACAGAGAAAATGTGCTTCCTCTTTCTTTGCCTATGAAGCGTTTAAGCATAGCACAAATATTTTGTGCTGCTGGCAGGCTACAGGCAGGAGAGGGGCAGTTCAGAAGCCCATCACTCTGAACCGTGCATGGCACAGCATATTCCTACGGACCTCAGTCCTGCAGAAATTCATGGAGCATCCTAGGTTCAGCCAAGGCAGCGTATCCTTTTGCTAGGGCACTCCACCGTCAGCGAGGATCTGAGGACACTTACTGCTCTGCTCTCACACTCTGCAATAGAGAAGTCGGCTTGTGAAAGGGGAAAGCTGCTTCTTTCAGTGACAGCATTCACCCCACAACAGTAGCGCTGGTTTCTCGCTAGATAGCATCCATCCACCCCTTTCTGTTCGGGAGCAAGTACTAGCACAATGAGCATTTCTCTGCACACCAGCATTTCCTGGCAGCCAGCACGCTCTCTGCTGTGCTGCTCTCCCCCCAGGGGCAACTGGCTGCAGACCCATGCAGACTATTGCCACCACTTGTAGCTGCAATAGCAGAAAAATCCATACAGCTTTCTACACCTCTGCTAGATATATGTGTTGTCATAGCAGGGCAACCATATTCAACGTCAGTTACCCTAGCTTATGGTATCACTCTGCCAAACTGCCAAAGCCAACACACAGCCACATGTTCTTTCAGCTCCCTTAGCCAGGGTAAGAGGAGAAGGAGGAAGAGGAGATGGCAGAAGTGATATTGAACCTTCAGGAGAGATCCAAATTAAAAAGTTATGGGTTGCTGGTCTGTTACTGCAGCCCTGTTCAAAAGAGAAGGCTTGTGGTTGAAAGCCTACCCTTCTTACAAGGAGAGGCTGAGGGACTTGTGTCTTTTTAGTCTAGAGAAGACTGAGGGGGGATCTGATCAACGCTTATAAATACTTCAAGGGAGGGTGTCAGAAGGATGGGCAGGCTTTTTTCAGCGGTGCCCAGTGACAGGACAAGAGGAAATGGGCACAAACTTGTACATAAGAAGTTCCATCTAAACATGAGGAGGAACTTCTTTCCTGTGAGGGTGGCAGAGCCCTGGAAGAGGCTGCCCAGAGACATGGTGGAGTCTCCTTCTCTGGAGACATTCCAAACCCACCTGAACACGTTCCTGTGCAACCTGCTCTGGGTGGACCTGCTTTGGCAGGGGGTTGGACTAGATTATCTCCAGAGGTCCCATCCAACCCCATATCATTCTGGTGATTCTGTAATATGTGGTTTTTGAGTGAAGGCTCCCAATCTCTCTGGCTAATACACACCAAAATATGAGGGAATTGAAGATGCTACCTTTAACAGGAGAGAAAGCTGTCCCTCTGGAGCCTTAAATTGAAGCTGACAGACCGACAGCTTTGGCTGAACAAAAGCATTTCAATTTAATGCTTAATCTGGCTTATTCTTCTTTCCCTTTCAGTCCCCCTTTGTTTGACAGTCTTCTGCGTACTCACTGCAGGATATTAAAAGATTATGGGTACACACCTCCCTTCCTCCATATAGCAAATTTCAAATCAGAAGTGCCCATATTACAAAGACACCAGTGGAGGCAACAGTGGGGTCACCATCACCCTACCTTGAGGCAAGCTTCTCTGAAAATCATCAGAAATCCCACGCCCATCAGATGTCTGCTGCACAGAGTTCCACAGCCGACGCTGTTGTTCTTTCCTGTTAAACTAAGAATGGAGTTGTTTGGGTTTTTTTCTTTTGAAAGCTGGTCAAGAAAACACTGGCTTTCAAGAAGACTCCCTGCACCATATCTGCTGCCATGGAAACATCACTTTTCGAAGAGATACAGCTGATATCCTGCCTTACCTGCAGTTATGTCCAGCACCCTCAGGAATCAGCAATCCACAAACAACGCATTGATTTTACGTGGCAAATCTAGTCCCTTGACTTCACACAAGACTTCTCTGTACTGGCTGAGGGGCTCCCTCCCCAGGAAAATTGCCTGGACCCCTTCCTGTTAAAGAAGCAAAGGGTGATGAAGAAAGAAGACAAAAACCTACCCGGCATCCCAGCCTTTCAGGGTGCCTTCACCCAGTAGGGTCAGTGCATGGCAGAAAGCATCAGAAGCCCTAATACCCCTTTCCCTTGCTCCTCCAGGGACTATGCTGAGATCTGGCTCATGAATCAAAGGCTGTTAGTCAAGGGCTACTGTATTTAGCAGCTGTAGAAGACAAGGGGGAAAAAAAAAAAAGCACGTACAAAATAGACAGGAGCAAGAAAATGAATACAAATAAAATTCCCAAGGCAGACTAGTGCAGTATGTGGTTATTGCTGGTCCCTACAGATGGAAGGGGCCATGCTCCAGGCACAGCTGAAAGCAGCTCAATAGCACTCATGCCCAGGCCAGCTTTAGGTGAAGTGTTAACATATGGCAGCCAACTTCAGCCATAAAAATCAGCTGTTCCCACTTTTCCCAGAGAGCACCCAGATCAAGCAGAGCAAGGTGCGTGCCCAGCCTGTGCCAGCGCAGTTCTTAAACAGGAACCAAGGTGCAGCACTTCCTTTTGAGCCAGCAAGGTCAGACAGAGCTTCCAAGGTCTCCTGTTGCTTAGACGGGCATTTGCTGTGGGAGAAAGGGAAACCCACGGGCTGTTTCACAGGGCTTCCAAGTGTGGGAAACCAGAACAAACAGGACTTGCATCAATTTCACATTACTGGGATTTTAAAAGCCCTGAGCAGTTACACCTTAGCCTGGTTGGGGGATCAAAGGAAGCAGATGCTTAGCTAAGCCTTCACTACCCTGAAAGGTTTGAGAGCAGGCTTTACTCTGACTGGGTGAAGGATTGTCTTGACTGCGTGCAACAGCTCTGCTGTCCCGGTCTGAGGTAAAACTGAACCAACTTTCTATTCAGTAATTTTACATCTTAGCCAGGCCTCTTCTAACTCTCTGAAATTAATGGCATATTCTGCAGAAAACTGCTCGTTCTCAGAGCGTAAGACCAATGTTTGTGCTTCATGCCAAGGAACATGCAGAGAGGCTCTTGCTTATCCTTATTGCTGTAACAACCAAGGGCAGCCAGTTTCATTATTTGCCCCATTGGAGGGTCGGAAGTGGAAAAGCATAGAGGGGTCACATCGGTGGGGAGGAGGGGACAGGAGAGGTGACCCAAACCTGACCAACAGGGCATTCCATCCCATCTGCCCCATGCTCAGCATAAAAGCCGAGGGATCAAAGGGTCAGCTATCTTTCTTCGATGGCCGATGTCCGAAGAGGACCCCGTCTGTTCATCTTCATTTGATCCAAATCCATGTGTTCCTGACTCTAGAGCTGGAATCCAGTTCCCATTCATTGCTGAGTCCAGTCTGGGACTTCCCCAGTGCCTGCCGGTGACGTGACTGTCATCCTGGGAGCTTCATACGGTTTTGTATATATTGTATTTCCTTATTCCCTTTCTAATTTTAATATTAATATTTCATTAGTTTAGTTCATTCTAAACTTGTAAATCTCCTTCTCTCCACTCTTTTTTCTCCTGGAGCAAGAAAGCAGGGGGAGAGCATCTGTCACTGTCATAGGACAATTCAGCCTAAACCACAACAGCTGGTTACGGGGAACAGGGACAGAAGATCCGCACACACCACAAGCAACAGACTCTTTCCACTGTTGGAGAGCCAGGCAGGCTCCCTCCTCCACCTCCTCCCTGAAGTGGGTGCCAGCCCAAATAAAGCTGCCCTTCAACGCCCAAGTGCCGGGGAGGGCAGGAACAGCTGCCCGCCCTGCACCGAGGCACCAGCAGCTGCTTGTGCATCAGCTGCTCCAGCATCCCTCCAACGCACTGTGCCGACCCCCTGCATTTCGGTACCTCATTCATGCTGGGGGGGAAGGATAGCAATGCCATTAAATAACTCACATAACGCCACCCTGTCAAGCCAGGACCCTCAGCCTGAGTCAAAATAATGAGATTTCCCTCCTTCCCCCAGAGTTTTTCATGAAGGGAAAGGGGAGACTTGCTGCTGTTCAAGGGACCTACCGACGGAACTGTTTCGCTATTTTTTTTCATCTTCAAGTCATTGCTACAGACGCCCAGCTCAGTGAAATCGTTCTTCCTTTGCAGTTCTGTCAACAGCTGTCCAGTCTTATTTACTTACAAGTGTTTGATTTCACAATTTCACATGGAGAAAAAAATATTCTTACCTACAGTACTGCAAGTACCTAGTGATAAAGAAAACAAATAAAGTGGTAGAAAAAGGTACAGCTTTGTCCATTAGGACAATGGTGGAAATCTTGTCCTACTGCCAGCAACAAGTTCTTTCTGTGCAAAAGGAACATTAAAGTCCATTTTATCAGCCCCAAAGTGCAAGTCAAGGCTCTAGGAAAAGAAACGCTTACATACTCTCTCAAGAAATCGTGTGTAGAGTTTTGGGACTCCTAAGTCCCACAAAGCCAGAGGATTTTGAAAAACACCAGGTTACATAAATGAAGAGCTGGTGGAGAGTAAGATGAACCCCCTAAACACAACATCAGAGATACAGCATTACTAGATAACTGTTTGTGCCATTCTTCAGGACACTACTCAGTGGCAGGGTCTCCTCATTCAGAGCACATCAGCACATTGCTTCTACACTGCTGGGGCGGCTTCATCCTTATTTTTCCAGTAGTGAACCATACAGCACTAACAGTAACAATGGCAAGCCACCGAGAGACTCTTTTTGCAAGCAAAACCAAGTACATGATTTGATTTTTTTGGGGGGTGGGAGGGGAGTTATTTTCTGGAAGTTTATTTTATAATGTATATATTGAAGTTAGACACAGGACTTCAGAAAGGTTGAAAGAACGTCCCTGAGAAGGTTCAGCCCCTCCCCAGATTATCTTCTGTTCCAGCAAAGATAACTTGCCCTTTTCTCTATATACAGAAAAAAAGCTGAAGTCACTGCTAATTGTACAAGTGCACCACACCAGCCTCAAAACACACGAGCTCCCAGACAGATGAAGGCTGGTGCCTGAACCAGCTCACTCGGCGGAGCGGAGACCTCGACCACGCAGAGTCAGGGGCTATACCCCCAGCACCTCCTGTGCCTCCAACACTGCTGCTGCCCCACGGGAACACATCCTGCTGTCCCCAGCACGCTCCGCAGGAAAAAAAAACAACCAACCCAGTCCAAGGGCGCAGACGCTGAGCTGGGCCGAGCAGTCCTACCAGCTTACTCAAAGTAGCTCATTGACCTCCGCCTGCCTTACCCCGTCCAGCGGAAAGCAGCTGGTGTACAGTTCAGCACACCACCATATAAAAGAACTCCGACTGACACGTGGATCAGTAGGACATATGCAACATGCCTCCACGGGAGAAGCTTCTAGAGCAAGAGATCCTGCTTTGCCCGCAGTCGGGTCAGGCCCCACCAAGGCACCAGCTATTCGCTTGGGCAGCGGTCCCAAGGTTTCATTCTTTTAAGTAAAACCACGTCGTTTCAAGGAGAGCGTCTCAACTGTGGCAGCCAGGACAGACAACAGCCTTCCCCCGGCAAACCGCACACGAGCGAAGAAGCTCCATCGTCACCTTTCGCAGCTGACAAGAGCCGTGCAGGCCCAGAGGTGCCACCCCTGGAGCCTCCACTCCGGAGCCATGGGGCAGCTGCCGAAAGGGAGCCGCCGGTGGCTCCCCCGACCCGGGATGGAGAGAATTAAGAGGGAACGAACCCTCCGAGCAGCGCTGGTTAGCCAGAAGCCACACACTCCAAAAACGGGAGCGCTCCGCTTTTACTCCTACACGGAACCAGAAAGTTTGTTCTTCCCCCCCCCCCAAGCCCGGTGGGAAGGACGGGATTCGCCCACCGCCCCTACCCGGGGAGGGGCGGCACCCACGGCCGGGGGGGGTGGGTGTCGAGAGGTGCCGCCCTGGGGTCCGCCGCCCGCCGCGGAGGAAAGCCAGCACCCGCCCCCCGGTTCCGCATTTTCCGAGCCGAGGCCGCGACGAGAGGCTGAGCCGTGCGACAGGCCGGGGGGACCCTCTCCCGCAGCAGCCCCGGGCTCCAGCCGGGCTCCCTCCTCCGGCCCCGCTCAGCTACCGCAGCGGACCCTCTCCCGCCCGCCCCGGGAGTTTTCTCCTGAGGGGAAACTCCCCCCCCCGCCCAGCCCCGGGGGCGCGGAGGGACACCGCGGGCTCCGAGCGCGGCCGGGCCCGCCGCGGGCTGGCAGGGCTGGGCAGGGCAGGTCGGGGCCGGGCGTGCCAGCGGCGGAAGGGCTGCGAGCGGAACCGCCGTCCCCCGGCAGCACCAGGCACCGCCACCCGCGGCCACGCGAGGCGAGGCGCGGAGGCAGCCCCCCGCTCCCTCCGCCCTTACCTTGGTCCGTCGGGGGCTCCATGGCGGCTCCGGCGCCGGTCCCGGCTCTCCGCGCCTCGGCTCGGCAACCGCCGCCGCCTCCCCTCGCTGGTCGGCAACCGAGGCGCCGCCCGCGCCCGCGGGGGCTGGGCCGCCGCGCGTCAGTCAGCGGCCCGGCCCGCCCTCCCAGGTGAGGGCGGCGCGGCGCGGCCCGGCCCGGGCAGCGCGGGGCCCGTGCCTGACCGCCGGCCCGGCAGCCGCTGGGGCAGGCCGCGGTTTGCCAGCTGGAGGTCTCAGAACCGGCCGGATGAATTTATTGTGTCTCGGGTCTTCGCGTCAGGCGACCGCAGCGCTTCTAATCCGGTACGAGGAGTCCTCAAGCTGCACGTCGGGTCCCGTCCCGCCACAGCCGCCCTGCGTCTCCAGCCGCCCTGCTGTCTCCCCGGTCGAGCC
Organism: Numenius arquata; assembly: GCF_964106895.1. Classification (NCBI taxonomy): domain Eukaryota; kingdom Metazoa; phylum Chordata; class Aves; order Charadriiformes; family Scolopacidae; genus Numenius; species Numenius arquata. The sequence continues at coordinate 46,975,740 of NC_133578.1, forward strand.
CTCGTCTGTTCTGGTTTACACTCCGGGCGGCGTGCAACTAGCGCAGTGCTGGCGTTTGTTGTTATTAACGCCACTCCGCACAGGCTGGCTGAGGAGAAAGCAGATAGGACCCGCTGTCTGTAACGATCGGTGCTTGCAGGAGGACGCCGCACAAGCGCAGCGACCGCAGAGATGCAGCTGCGCTGCTGTGGGAGCCGCCGCTGCCAGCCGATCTCCCCCCTGTTTGTTAGGATTTGCTGGCAAAGCCTCTGCGCCCTCGCAGACCTCGCTGCCTCACGGAAATTAAACTCTGATTTTATTTTCACCTCGGAGATTCCCCCGCGAGACTTGCGAGCGCTTAGACCAGGCAGACCGAGGCGTCGTGGCCGCGCTGAACAGACTTTAACAGTTGGAAAGAAAACCACCGACAGCTGTCCTAGCAGCAACCTGAACTCTTTCTATCAAAATATCACAAAGTGCAGAGAAGTTTTCATGACGTAGTTTGCCCAGCAAGCCGCTTTACAAGGCTACCAGAGATAATAAGCTACCAACTAGATCTTTCATTCCACCCTTTTCAAATCCCTTGCCTTGACATCTATGGATTTGTTTGTTTGAAAAGATCAATGCACAGAATGGGTGGCAAAGGCCTCCACGGGCTTTTGTGTGAATAGCCAAATTGTCACCAGCGTTCAGCATGTCACATGCTAAAGCAGAGCACAATAGAGCGTCAGGAGGTGCCAACTCAGGATGCCCTTGCTTTGGATAACAAACAGCAGCAGCAAATCCAGGTGATTTTCAACCCATGGAGCAGCTGAGGAACGTGGGATTTTGCTAGGGTAAAGGAATGCTTGCTTATATTCTAGGACCTGCATAGCTGCAGCAGGAGGTTGTTACAAAGGTGCCATAAGCCATATAGGAAGCGGATCAGAAAATATCCCTGCATGTTTATGCCTTGTTTCATCTCATAGCACAGAAATTAATTTGCTGAAATATATGAGTCTCACCACAAGCTCATCCCACATATCTCAGTTATGTTTTATGACTGTTTCAAAAAATAAACTCAAATAGATATTTGAGAAGGTACATCTTCTTTTTAAAAAAAAAAAAGAAAAAAAAAGAGTAATTTTTTCCCACTGTACTCCACTTGAAGTCCTAAGCTTTCCTGCTGAGCAGCTGGTACGGGATACATGATGTGTGTACAGTGGAAGAATATCAACGGCATTAAAATTTCTTCCCCTTTGCAGCTTTCACTGAAACGCCTGTGAGGCACCAACCTGCAGAGCAGTGAAGCTGTCAGCATCTCACTGCTTTTTTTAGGGGCGGGGATATTTCACCAGCACATCCCAAAAAGCAAGAGCTAGCCATCAGGAAAGGGCTATCAGCTCTGAAGAGCTGGTTCAGCGTCCTCTGCCAGTGAAACTCCGGCCAGCCCATGTGAGTCTGTGGCACTGCCCTGAGCGGAGCGCTGCTGACTGGCTCACTGCCTGCCCCGCGGAGGAATGCCCTGTTCCATACAGGCGTAGCATTCATATACAGGGCCTCACACCAATTTTGCTGAACTCAGTGTCTAAGTTCAGAAATCCCTCCCCCCCCCACCTTCCCAGTTCCCTTAGGCACTCTGCGGTTTGATTTCCCTAGCAGCTCAACTCCGAGGCCCACTCAAAGTGGCGATGGGGTTACCTGTGGGATCAGAGCCCAACCAGGCCCCCTACTGTCTTGGCCAGACAGATTTTACGTAGGAAGATGTTCAAAACCCACCATCCCCAAGCATGATGACATACTGCCTTTTTACACATAGCCCTGCCTAGCGAGAAGACAGAATCGTTGTAATGAGCATGCGTTATTCCAACCAACGCCTATTAAAAGTAGTATGAATATTGCCTACGGGCTCCAATTATAGAATATAAACACATGAACTGAGAAGAAAAGACTGAGTCTGTCCTGAAGGTCTTGTTGTATTTATGAAAAAGGACAAAAGTGAAGGACAATGGGACCAGGGGTGTACTGAGCTATTGAGCTTTGTGACTTGTTTCCTTCAGTCAGTTACAGAAATAAAGCCAAACATGTATATGTATAGAAGACAAGCCTATTCAAACTGGAGACTACCTGCCTAAATACAGAACTTCAAAATACTTTGTCCTGAGTGGGACTGGGCCTGTCCCACGCAAGGGTCATTTACTGGATGGGAATATGAGTAAAGCAGCAAGCAGAAGCAGCTCATGTTGTGCTGTATGTCACATTTCACTTCACGCTTGCGACAGTTCAGCCTTCCCAGTGCTCCCACAGGCAGATAGGCCAGATCTCCTGCTGTGCAGGCAGGGCTCAATTTTAAAATATATCCCCCCTAGATCAGCTGTTTATTGCACATAACAGGCAAGGTGGTCAGAAGTTAATAAAGGCCAAGGTTTCAAAGAACTAATACTGCCAAGGTCATTGAAGAATCCAGATTTAAGACAACTAATTATTTTTCAGACCCTTGCTGCCCTTTAGCTTTCCTGGTACAGTTATAAATGCAATTACCTCCAGACAGATACCTTCCTATGTACACGGAGCTGAATCAGATGATGATCTAATAATCTGTTATACTGATCTAATGGCAAACACAACATTGTAGAGCTATAAGTGCGCTGAGTGGGCTGTGGCTACCGAGAGGGCTCAGTCCCAAAGCATTTTCTACCTGAAGGTCACATAACCTAAGCACTACAAACCACTGAAGAAATCTGTCCCGAGTTCTTGTCTTGCCAGGGCTGTAGTACTTCTACTTGACAGAAAGTGTCCTTCCTTCATTCACAGCCTTGAGTCATTTTCTGGGAGAAATCCATCCTGAAGAACATGTCCAACGTTTTATTTCAAAATGCAGCAAAAGAGCACCGTCAGCTTGGCTCCTTTGTAAGTCAGTGCCTAGAAGGGTTTTGCTAACTTAAACCTTAGTCCAGCTCCCTCTTCTGTTATCTCCCATAAACCTGTCCCAAGCTCTGGGGGAAGCACCCTGCTGTGGGGTAGGAAGAAGTTCAGTCCCTCCAATGGAAACAGTTCTATTGCATATGAAAAAAAAAAAAGTTCACGGAATCAAGAATCTGATGTCAAATTTTAATGAGAGAAAAGAGTAGTCAGATGCGTTCTACTAAGGACATTATTAAATATTCAGTGTGATGTAGCTAAACACAGAGGTTTTTTTTTCTCCCCACACGACAGCCCTGATGGCAGGGCGGTATTGATGCTTCTCTCTGGCTCACCTGGTAGCCCCTTCCTCATAACTTGCTGCCCTCTCCTGCAAAGTGCAAATTCAAAACCCCTTCAGCAGGGAAGACAAGTACAGACTGAGCCATTAGTCTCATGGGTAAGTAAAAACTGTAGCTATTCAATGAACCCGTATCTGCCATATCCTAGGTGAGTATCAGTGGGATATTAGGGGAAGGAAAACAGACAAGCAAGAACACTCCCTCTCTCTACGTTGTTGCCTGGTGCACCAGGCATACCCTGAAAGCACTTTACTGGATCAGAGTCCTGGCAGCCAAAGAGGGGCGTACACTGGGTCAGAAATCCTGTGCAATATGTCCCACCTGCAGCAGCATTAGAAATCCCCAAAAGCAGAATTGCCTGTGCCCAATCAACTGTACTGCCAAAAAGAGACACGGGACATGTGAAACATGAATGCCTCTTTCATGTTGGGCAGTAGCTGGCTAGCAAGTCAAAGAATTTTTGGCTCATGTATTTTCTGCTAAATGCCTTCTGAGGAAAATAAATCATTCACACCTCCTAGTGTCTACAGGTCAAGATCATACCTATGTACACACTGGATAGATAAGCAGATGCCTAGTGGGATTTTAAAATCCATAGGCTCCTATCTCACTGCAAGCTAAATGCTGAATGATGCTGAAAGTATCTGCAGATGCCTTTATACCTCTTTAAATGCCTGAGTGTCTCCAAGGTCAAGGTCACTTTTGCAAGTGGGAGTTAAACTCTGAATTGGTTAGACGCTTTAGAAGAGAATTACCTTGGGTGTTGATACATTCAGGACAGGGCTGTTGGAGATGCCTCCAAAAGAACCTGGAGGACTTCAGCTGCATCGGAGACCATAGCGAAGCTTCCCTGAGCATTGTGCGGGGGTCATATAGCTACAAGACAGTTATTTGTCCTAGGCCAAATCCCAAAATCCCTACAGGAACTAAATCTTCCATCAAGGGACTAGGCTTCCTGTCTGCGCGAAGCTCATTTCCCGTAACTAAGCTGACTGGGTGCTTGCAAAAGGCCATTGGCTGGGAATTCATGCTTCCCATCTGTAGCGGCATTTGACACCCATTCTGTAAAAAAAGTTGCTAGCAAGTGTGGGATAAATAGACTTGGGGGGGGGGGGGGTAAAAATAATAAATAAAAAATTCAAATCCCATGTTAAATCTGCTGCAGAGGCACTAGAGGGAGAGCTAGAACACCCCATGGTTTGGATTTTGTCTGTCTCCTGGTTATTTCATCATTTCCCAGTGAAGGAAGAGTACCTATGTGCTTATTTTAATTAAGACCCCAAAACTCCTAAGAAGCCTTATTATGCATGAGATACAAGAAATTCGGCATAGATGTACTCACAGATGCACAAATGCTCTAAGCTTCATCTCGTGAAAGACAATGATATAATGCAACTACTAATCTGATTTTAATGTCACTGGTTTTCCCTTTGGCAAAGTTACTAAAAATTACGTGTATCTAGGGTTACTTTGTATTTCTCCTTCCCACCCACCCCTCATCCCCCCTTTTCCCAGCCCTGCTGCTTACTTTCTCTTGTGAGCAGAAGACATGTTTCTAATTTCTCACCACATACTTTTGTACCACAACTTCCTTTGATAAGGATTGCTCTATTAATAATAACTGCAGGAATGATGTGATAAAGTGTTCTCAGGCCTCTGAGCGGTTTCCAGTTATGACATAAATATATTGATTGGGGAGCACAGTACTTTCTTTGTCACGCTCATTACCATCCGCAGCAAGCACCTTTATTGCTGTAGTAAATATACCATAGATAAAGCTCTAGCTAAATTACAGCCATGTCAACTAACTGCTAATTAATACTCTAGGAAATGGACTAAATAGAATATTTTTATATTCTAAAAATTTATACTAGGAATAAAATGAGGTCATGTCTTCAGTAACTCATCACTAAATTATTTGTAAGGCTGCAGTGCTGTACGGTTACTACATGGTAATTAAGAACCAGAGGATGTAGGATTGCTTTTCAAATTGTAGTTAACTTTCAATATACTCTTGTGAGATGACTAGGTACTACCAGGTCCACTTAGCCAAAACACAAATATTATTAATAATTTGCTAGAAGCAGACAAAAAAAAAGCAGAACTGGGGCCAGAAACATATAAGGGTCCAATTAAAAGGTTACGAGGGAGAAAAAAAAAAGCAATGGCCCAATTAACTAAAACTGCTGCAAATATTTATGTATTTTACAAGCAGAAACAGACTGTTACAAAAGCCTTTTCACTTGCATAACACAAGCCACAGAACCCCAGTCTTTAAATTTGCTCAGTAGACATTTTCTCCTTCCCTATTTTGCAAACAGAAAGTCAAGCCTTGTAGTTCCTCGATAACACAGCATCTAGCCTCTTGCAGACAGACAATCTTTGTTTCAAGCTTCTAAGCGTATCGCTGTTTTCATCGATAAGGCATTTCACTGAGGTAGCCAATGTGAAGTGAAAATAAGAGCAAAAAGCTAGACTGTAAACACTGAGATTAAAGATTCATTCATCTCATTAATTTTTTACCAGTAACACTGTCTGCTGCCTGCTGCCATTACCCAGCCAGGAGGCAGTTCCATCACAATCTCACTTAGAAATATGTTTCCAACACACAAGATGCACAAATCAGATATAACGCAGGTAAATTAGTTTTTCCTTTGGACTGTTTGAAGCCAACTACACTATATCTCTTAACGTAGGTCCTACCTGATCTTACAAAGCTCACTTCGAAACACCTTGCAAAATCCTACTTTGAAATTTCCCCAAAGCAGACGGGCTGTAATTCCGATTTCAGCCAGAACAAAACAGGCAGAGCAGACCTCAGTTTCTTTCCTACCACCTATCTGTTTGTTTAAAAGCAGCACAGAGTTTATCTGATCACTCAGCGAGCCTACGCTTCCACCAGAAGCTCTCAGCAGTGGGGCAGCCGCTGCCCTGCCCAGAAGCAGCAAGGAGGCACGGATGCGGTTCTGCAAAGGCAGCCCCCTGCCCTCCCCGGCCTGAGTGGGTTTTGGGTTTACTTTTTTCTCCCTTCCGAGAGAACATCCTGGTAGTTGCCTCATTTGCAAAAGCCTTTCGATTCTGTGCCTGAACTATACCTTGGCGCCTGTGCTAAATGCGGGCACGAGGGTGTTCTTACTCGCCCACGCAGTCGCCGAGGGGCTGTGTGTGTGTGAGCTGCGATGAAGCGACACCGCTGGCCCCTTGCAGTGTACGTGCAGTTAATCTGACTGGTAACCTAAAGGAGAACTTAAGCCTCTCAGAGTAGTACCCAGCGCTCCTACAGCACTAGCTGGGCCACACATAGATGTTTACATCCGTGTTCCAAATTTGCAGCTCTTGGCTCACTCTTTCAGCTCAAGACTTAGAGAAAAAGTCATAGGAGGAGAGGCTGAGGGAACTGGGCATGTTTAGTTTGGAGAAGAGGAGGCTGAGGGGGGACCTCATTGCCCTCTACAACTCCCTGAAAGGAGGGTGTAGAGAGGGGGGTGTTGGCCTCTTCTCCCAAGGGAATAATGACAGGACCAGAGGAAATGGACTGAAGTTGTGATAGATTGGATTAGATATCAGGAAGAATTACTTTCCTGAGAGGGTGGTCAGGCACTGGAACAGCCTGCCCAGGGAGGTGGTGGAGTCACCATCCCTGGAGGTATTTAAGAAACATGTAGACGTGGCACTTCAGGGCATGCTCTAGTGCCCGAGATTGTTGGGTTGTGTCTGTTTGTTTGTGTCTGGTTTGGTTTGGTTTGGTTTTTTGTTGGTTGGACTCGATGATCTCAAAGGTCCCTTCCAGCCATGAAGATTCTGTGATTCTGTGACATGCTCGGCTCATGCCCTGAGAGCTCCGGTTTCGGTACTCGCCGCAGCAGCAGTCCTCCAGATCGATAAATAAATGCAAACTGGGTGAACAGCTGTGAAACCTCTGTGCCTGAAAAATCCCCCTACTCTCCTGAAATTGCATTTTTGCATTATGCAGTTTTCATTTCTATTACTTTACTAGATAAACAGTCTGAGTTTCTGGTATGAATCCGATTAACAGCCAGACTTGGTCTCAGTACCGGCTCTGCTCCCTTCATGGCTGCAGAGGCTGTTGAGCATTCCGAGCATGCTGGTAGCAGGGTGGCTTTCCCTTGCAATTTTGAAGGAAAGTCATTGCAGGCATATTGATGTACCACACTGCAGGGTGGCTGCCTCTCGGTGCTAACTGGAAGTGGCTGGAAGATAAATAATGTAAAGCTCTTTCCAGAACTCCTGGTGTGCGGTACAGCAGGGGACAGAACTACAGTCTGGATTTGGTTAACCTCCATGCCTCCCTCTGCAATGTAGCCGTTCCCACAACCATCCAGCCCCTTGTGCGCACATGTGTTTGCCTTCTCTTTTGCATATGCATCAAGTCCCAGCTGCTCCATTTCTCCCTCACACAGCCACGAGCACACTTGGTCACTCTGACTCACAGTTATTCTTATTTCCCTCGTCCTTAGAGTCCAGGATGGCAGCTGGAGGACCTTGGCCAGGTTTCCATGGGCAGGACCCTGCAATGCAGGCAGAACTTTGGTGACAGCCTTGTCCTTTTTAGCCTCTACCAGGTGGGTATATTGGGCTCCTGGAAGTGACATGTCACAATACCATTTGCTTTGTACTACAGAAAGGGACTATTATTAAGGGTAAACTTTTAATCCATTCTGTAAGGCCCTGGGAGCGTGCAAACCACAATAAATACTAATATCCTCAGCACTATTAAGGATGTTTCAGAAGACAGCCGGTTGCCTGTTCTTCCTTCTTCCACTGAACCGGGAGAAGTCAATGCATAACAGCCCCCCAACACACACAGAGACCTTGAAGTGCTGTAGTTTGAGGGTATAAAAGGGTGTGCAAGTTCAAAAGCCATAAGGCAGCACATCCTGCAATTCTCCTCCTAACACATCCATGACAATTAATCACTTAATCAAGGTCTTCACAGTGGCTTTATGAGCAACATGGTGGTTTGTTGTGAAGGAAAGAGACATGAATAGTTTTGTTGCTCAGCCTGAAGCCAGTACCTGCTTACCTGGGTGAAGAACTAGTATTTGCTGCTGTTCTCTCTGCACTCTGAACTCTGGATTTTTTCTTTCTCTTGTGATGACTGTACCCAGTGGTGTCTCCAGTGTGCTTTCCACTTAATGTATTATCTGCTGATGTCAACTTAAAACAGCCTAAGACAAAGTCTATAGTTTCTTTTGCAGCTCGTCTATGCTTTATCCTATGCTTTAACCTGAGCAGAGACATCATAGGGTACCGTGCTATGAATCACAGACTTCATAGGGTACTGATTTACCCTATAAAGTAAATCAGTATAGGGCTGTGTGTCTCCAGCCAATTTCAGCATTAAGAGGAAATATCACAGATAACTCACCCAATTCTCTTCTTGCGTGTACCAAGATACAGTCAGTCAGAGTCAACTCATAACTCATTGGTATGAAGTATTCACTGCTATCAAAACAGAAAATGAGAGGGAAATTGGGCTACCCATAAAATATGCATCTTGAAGAAATAAAAGATGTGCTGCATGTTCATTTTCCTTATTGAACAGAGCAGTAATAAAGAGGTTTATTTAATTGTGAGAAAGCAATTAACTCTTGAAGATGCTCCTGTGAGGAAGCTTGATTTTGTGCAGCATATTTCTTTCAAACTAGAGTCTGCAAGTGCCTTGCAGTGTTAAACATGTCAGCTGAAGAACTAAATAATAAATCAGGCCAGAGGAAGATAGACCTTTTAGCAAAGCTTCCTCTGTCTCTAAGTGGTCATTTCTTTCATGTTTAAAGAGGACATACACTTCCCCCCCAAAAAAAAATTTTAAAAAGAACATCTCCGACTCGCTGATGATAAATACTCCACCTCTTTACACACTCCATGTATCTGCATGTGCGTGCAGGCAATAAGAGGAGGTGGGGATGTTTAGGAAATCAGTTTACACATGGATGATTTCCTTGGGTTTTACTTGCCTAATTGCTTGGCTCTTCCAGCGACCTGTTTCTGTAGCAACTGCCACCTCACTCTGCAATTATGCTGTCTCACGGTCATAAGGCACCCTCTGGAAGGTACGCATGCACATTTATCAAAGCTGAGGAAAATGTGATATAAATGTGACAAAATATCACCTTCCATGTGATATTTATGGGTTTCCCCTCAGAGCACCTCCAGGTACTGTGTGATTAATATTTGAAGGGGCTGTAGTTCAGCAGCCTGGTCTGCTGATGGTGAGTTCCCTCCTTGCTGCTCATTATGCATTTCTTGCAGCCTCCCAAGTCTGCAGACCAGATGGATCCTTCACACCGGGCAGAGCAGGAGCAAAGGAGAGGACAGAAGACCAGAGAGCAGAAACAATCCATGAGTCCAGTGGCCAGTGGTGAGCCACTGGGCTCGTGGTTTTCTCCCCTCCAAGGTGGCTCTCGTGGTGGAGAAAAAAAGACAAAGCTCCAACAGTTTTCCTTTCTCACAAGGCTTCTTATATGGCTTTTCTTCATTTATCTTGTCTTCTTCATGGGCAACAGGACTCTAAATACTAAAAGGAACTGGCAAGAATGTATCCTTGCACATCCTTAATGTAATTGTGTGTGCTGGAGAAGTGAGCAGTGCAAAATGGACAGGCTCATACGCTCTCCCTAAATAGCCTCCTTCTTAATGTCATTGTTGAAGACAGAATAAAATCTCCAAAATCATGAAAATAGAGAAGAAAAATGGTGTTTGATATAATTCTGATTCCTTTCACTTTCTTTTCCGATCCAGAAGCTTGAGGGAGCACACTGATTGTGTCCTCAGGTTCATCTTTCTGCCTCCTGGGAAGTTTTAATACATGGTGCTGTCTTTATTTAGATTGCACTTATGTTAGAGTCAAAACAGCTTAATTAACTCTACTCCATAAAGAAAAGAAGATGAAAAATTGAGGTGAATGCCATTCTCAATCAAGAACTGGGAGACAGTGGGACTTAGAGAAAAACCTTCAAATACTGTAGGTCACACACCAAGCTGCAGGACCTGCTCACCACAGATCTGATGCTGTGTACTCGGAACTCGTTTGCCAAACCTGCTAGCTGCCGGTTTTAGATCACTCCTACAAGTTTATGGCTATTATATCTACTGGCAAAACAATGCCAGAGTCAAATGGACACACACTTCGCTGCCCTAGTCAATCAGAGTACTCTACTGCTGTCCCCCCTGCTGTCCATCGCCCTGTTGCGTTGTGGCAGGCTGAAGGACTTGCTGTGCCACATCGCTGTGGTGACTCCAGGCAAGCTCTGCAATACCAAGCTTTGGGGGTTTCAGTAATGTAGCTGTAGAGCAAGGAATTGAATTGCAGGTTGTAAAATCTACCTAAGGAGCAGCATAAATATAGAGTGCAGCATGAGTCCCAGGCTTGCACAGCTACACATAGGCAGTCCCTGAACTAGTCAGGGTGAGCCTCCATGAGACATGGTTTTGGTGGTGAGTCCAGTATGCAAATATCCAGTATCTTTGCTTCTCGTGAGGCACACACTGCAACAGGAGATGTCCGAGTAATCTCCACTCCCCAACTGAGTTCAGAATTGAGTTTTATAAAGCAGGTCACTCCTTGAGCATTTATTCACATGAAAAAGGGAGTGAAAATGGTAGCTCTAAATATTTGTTTAGTACTTGATATATACATCCATATTTGAGGTGCTGGAGCAGGTCCAGAGAAGGGCAATGGAGCTGGTGAGGGGTCTGGAGAATGTCTTGTGAGGAGAGGCTGAGGGAGCTGGGGGTGTTCAGCCTGGAGAAAAGGAGGCTGAGGGGAGACCTTCTCGCTCTCTACAACTCCCTGAAAGGAGGGTGTAGCCAGGGGGGGTCGGTCTCTTCTCCCAAGTCACAGGCGATGGGACAAGAGGAAACGGCCTCAAGCTGCACCAGGGGAGGTTCAGATTGGGTATTAGGAAAAATTTTTACACTGAAAGGGTTATGAAGCCTTGGAATGGGCTGCCCAGGGAAGTGGTTGAGTCACCATCCCTGGAGGTGTTCAAAAGATGTGTTGACCTAGTGCTTAAAGACATGGTTTAATGATGGTTTTTATTGGAGTTGGGTTGATGGTTGGACTAGATAATCCTAAAGGTCCCTTCCAACCTAGACAATTCTATGATTCTGTGTTTCTATGGTTCTATGATCTGGAAGGTACCACTGCTCTTATACAGCTCGGGAAGTCATATGTCGTGTGCCTTTGCTCAGGGTCACCCACAAACCAGGAGGGGTGTATTTGAGTTTCATGGCCCCCATTCCCTTCTCTCTCCACTGGCATGGTACTCTTACAGCCACTGTGAAGGCAGCAGTGGAAACAGAGACCGTCTGCACATATGACACTGCTTCACTAGAAGCTTGTGGGGATTTTTACATGTGACATTGCATGACAGCTGAATAATACTTTTAATAAAAACATAACTCAGTTGGCATCTTCAGCCTGCTGACTCTGCTCTTCATAACACGCTTTATCAATGCCAGGAAGCTGTCAAAAGCTATAAACGGCATTGAAGGAAAGTGCTAATGTCATTTCCCCAAGTCTCTGATCTACATAATGGGAAAATATTAACACAGAGATATTAACACCAGATATTTCTGGTTCTAAAGGTGCAGGGGTTTTATGTCAACTGAAGTGTCCAGAAAACATGGACAGATTTCTCAGCCAGCATGAACCAGTATAGTTTATATCGACTTCAGCGTAAACAAGCTGATTTTTACTGAGGATGCAGTATAAATATTGACAGATCTGCTATTACTCATTAGAAATAATGAGGTGGGCAGAAACAGCTTCATCACATGGCCACACAAGGCCAATTCAGTCTCACTTGGGGGGAACAGGAATGAATGGGGTTAAATCCTACTCTGGAAAGCCAAAAGCAAGTCGGGGCACAGCGAGTATCGTGGTGCTGCTCCGTGGCAACACAGCCAGTGGGGCAGAGCCCTCACCAACAAGGGACCAGGATGCTGAGCAGCCAGATCAGGGCAGTATCAGGTCTGGGGCAGTCGTCAGGGATAACTGGGTGGTCACCAAGCAAGTCCGCAGCGGCAAGACATATCCAAGGCCAAGCCAAGATGCTGAGCCGATGGAGCTGCGTCAGGGCCAGCATCGCAGCAGCAAGAGCCTGTAAGCGGGCATCCCTTTGGCACAGCAGCGATGTAGCACAGGCTGGGGCCAGGGGTGAAGCCTCAGCTAACAAGCAGCTCCCACGAGACAGGAGGAGCAGGCTTCTGTGTTCCTTCACAACAGCCCTTATCAGTGGAGGAGCTGGCCTTGGACACAGCCAGCTACACTCCAGAAGGGGATGTGCCCAGCACCCCAGCAAGGAGGTTTGGTTTCTCCATCTTCTCCTAAGCTCCTTGGACACATAGCAGTCAGAAGAGAACTGTATCTCATTAGTGTGAATTAAAATTTTCCTGAATCTTCAGCAGGCTAATTGCTGAGTAACTTCACGATAAAAGGAGAAAGCAAGCATAATTTAATTTCAAGACTGAAACTGGGGGATTGGGAGAAGACAGGTTTAGATAAGCTACTGCGAAGAGCTTTTTAACTTACTGCTCACTCTTCTTTGCAGGGAGCGTGAAAACCCAAGGGGTTATCCTTGTAGATGAAGGTAATCCATTCAGAGGAGCTGGTATCTCCTCGGCAAAAAAACCCCACAAAACACATGTCGTTGCTATTTCTCCCGCTATTAAACACATCTGCCACCTTATCTGGACTGTGTGGAGGGGCTGTGCTGTTAATGTGGTTTTAATGTCAGGTGAGGACAGGTATCTCAGGTAAGCTTGAAGCGGATGGGCAGCCTGGCAACTTCCTTCACCCCTTTGAACTTCCCTGCACAGAGACCCCGAGGAGCGGCTCCGCACAGCAGTGCTGGGGCCAGATCCAGCAGCACTGGATGAAAATGCATACGGAGCAAGCTCTTATTCCCCATTCCTCTATACAAATGGTAGCACCTGTGAAAAGAGGCAGAAAAACTCCCATTAACGCAGTTGCTTTCATTTTCTTAATTTTATGCTATGTACTGGCATAAACGTGTGTGGTGATAACAAACAGTAATGGAGAAGGCAACAGGCACATTGAGAGCCAGAGAGGGGACATATAGCCCTATTATAGTATTAAATATATTACCTTTTCAGTGCCTATTGTATTGCTTAAATACTGGCATTTTGGAGGTGAGCAGTCACATGTAGATGAGATAGAGCCTAAGTTAGCTCTGAAGGAAGGAGAAATTAGAAAGCGTGCAGAATCAGACAGGAAAATTCTGACCCAGAGGTTAATTTTGACGTTTCACAGGACTCCTTACTGGCAGAGTAGCCACCACCTACTGCTTCCTGGCACCTAGCTGGGGAAGAGGGAGCAACCCACTTGGTTGTGGAGGCCAGTGATTCCTTCCCAAACCAGCAGGAATCTGATATCTCCCTCTGAGGGTGGGAAGAGACCTGAGCCTACCAGTGAGCAGTTTTTCAGCCGTGGTGCCCTGGAGAGCTTCAGGGACTTCTGCAGAGGACAGCAGGCAGGGCCCTAGGGGTGTAAGGAGCAGGATGCCCAAGGGAGTGTTTGAAGCAACCACTGTCAGAGCATTTTGACCTGAAATGATTGAATGCCCAGGGCTCTTCTTTTCTAGACGTAGCAGTGGACATGTGATTTGTGATGGAATGGGAGATCAGGAAAACTAGGGACGTTTTTCCCCATCGTCATTCCACACATTGCTAAGAACTAACAACAGACATCCACAACCAGCTCTTTCTTAGCACCAGCTGGTACCACCTGAAGCCTGGACGTTGCCATTTGATGTTCAGATCCTACAGGGATCCTACATCTGTGTAAGTCAAGATAGGTATTTGGTGCATGCTGGCTTTTTACATGAGATAGGAGAGAACTGCAAAGTTTTATCTGCAACTCAGGAATATTTCAGGAATATATATTTGAAAAGTTACATGAAACGATAAATGCAAGAGTGTCCAACCATTCAGCTTGCAAACATTCACTGAGTTAGACCTCTATGTTTGTGAGCAAAGCTTAAAAACTTGACGAGGTATATTTATTGCTCTAGCAGTTTTCATTTAATGAGTTGGTAAATTGCTGTGGGAAGTGAGCAGTTTGAACTTTTCTCATCCAAACTCTCATACATAGGTCACTCTGAGCAAGATTCAGGTGTGGGAAAGAAGGGAAAGAAGGTTGTTCCTGCTGCAATCTCACATAGAGAATATGTGAAGAAAAAAGAGACAAAAGTGGGGGGGGGCGAATTTTGCAGTTAGGTACCCTTGAAAGAGGCTGTGTTGGCCTTGCAGATGCAGAATGAAGGATCACATGGGTTTAATAAAAAGCAAATAATTCACAATGATTTGTGTCCCATGTTTCCATCTTCTTCCAGAACAGATGCTTTTCTGGCCCATAGCAGGAAATAATGACCCTGAAGAGAGGAGAAAGGGGAAAGCAACGTTCTTGTAGATAAAGCTGTTGTAGATGCTGCTGTTGGACTCACCTCTCCAAACCTTTCAGAGTTAATCTGGCCAAGAGTTCACTTTAATTAACTCATGGAGAATTCCAAAGACATCAAGAAACCAGTTCCTGATTAAATTCAGGGGGATTGGGCAATCTGATGATTTGAACTTGACCTAGTCCACTCTGGGTACCCTGCCTTACTGGGTTACAGTAAGCTGAGGTTCCTTCCTCAAGCTGTTGGAAAGAGGCTTGATTTGGGATGGAGGCAGATCACACAGAAAAGACTCCGGGGACCAAACGTCAGGACACCAACTCTTCAGGTGAAGAGAGCTAAAAGAAGCATCCTGGGCAAATAATTGCTTGGGATTATGTGTTCAAGTCACAGAAAGAAAGCGGCTGCAGAGATCCCTCGTTTTACTTGACCTGAATACGCATGTATTCATTCTTTGAATATTTTATACTGCTCTGGCTGGTAGCATGCATTCCACTCCTGTGCCCTGGTTTGAATGTTGCATTTCAGATGTCATTTGCAACAGTCTCAAGAAAGAAAATATAGGAAAAACATTTTAAAAGGGGAAAAAAAAAAAGATGATCCCCTAAAAGAAGAATAAGTAAAATGGGCATTTCCATCCCTAGTATCTGGGGCAACAGATGGGGCAGTGAAAAACGTGCCGGTAGGGCAAAGCTCTGCTCCAATCAATCTCCTGCCTACAGCAGAAAGTTTTAATTTAAAGCACAGAGGATTATGCACTGTGGAGGTACACTTTGTTAATTTATTATCCCTGATGTTAATCTGGTGTGTAAATCATGACAACAGGCAAGCGCATAGAGTCGTAGACCGCTCTGCCCTAGCAAGCAAGCAGAGTTAGGTTAGGTGGTCCAAATAAGAAGAAACCTATACATGTCGCTTTAAAAAACTCCCACATTTTCTATGTTAAAATATCCCATCAACCCACTAGCAGTCTTCCAGAGACAAGGCAGAAACTATGGCATACAAAATGGAGAGAGGGAAAGTTTGATAAATAAACTGTTTTCAGTACCCAATCTCCAAGAGTTTCTTAGGATAAGATAAAGAAAGCGGTTCAGAATTTTTGGCCAGCCACTTTTGAAATGATAACATTGAGTCAAAAAGAGAAAGCTTTTTTTCTTTTTTCTTTTTTTAACAATTCTATGTTGTATTGGTATGCACAGTGATGAAGACTTCCCTTTGCCATTCAACACACAAATGAACAGAAACCAGCATCTCTGTCATGAGTTTCATGTCTTTCTGGATTAGGTTTCTGCCATAGATCAGGTGGCTCATCCCTTGAGGAGCATTAATCATTTACATGAAGCAGCTAAAACAGGGAATGTGAATTCCCCTTGAGTAGTTGCCTATTTGAGTACTGTCTGTAAGCATTCATACTTTTCACATATGGAGCAGGAGTTTTACCTCTGATTTCAAGCCGGGTGTTTCTTCAGAGATGACAAACTGGCTCAGAAATTACACGGAGATTTCAGAAAAGTGTGCAAAACCTGTTCTTCGAGATGCCGACTTGGCGATATGAAACTGTGAAATGACAAAGTAATGCACAAATAAGTTATTGGGTCTACGGATAAGATGAGACTATAAGAAAACACTGCCTTGCTGGGGGAACGGTTCAGGGATGCTTCCTGCAATATATGAGGAATCAAAAGGAAACACCAAAACCCACAGAACCATCTTTGTGGACAACTGGTGTGCAGCCACGTACTGCATTTCTCTCAGCTTCACTACAGTGTAGTAATGGTTGTGTCCACCTATAGGTGCATATATTGTCCACCCATATGGTGTCTGCCTATGGGTGGACAAATTATCATGCATATTTAAAAGGGTCTTCTCCTTGTTTCGGCCAGATGAAAATGGGAGCTCCTGCAACACAGTACGCACAAAAGAAGTATTCCACAGAGGTGCTGATCAATAAATGATTAATTGCTCTGGGCACACCTCAGCCTGTGCCAGCTGTGCTCGTCTGATGGGAAGGCTTTGCTTTAGGATACATCAGTGAAAGCTGCAGGCACAGAGAAAGGCTGGGTGGAAGCATATATATAGAGCAAAAATAATTAGAGATCTGGGAAGTGTTCAAAAATGTTTGCGTGTGATTAGAATAATAAGTGCACAAATTTTTAAAGGGGTTGCTTACATATAAGATCTACTGACTGCTCTAGAAGAGGTGGATTAATGAGTGCAGTGCAAATGGCTGAAGGCTCCTAAAACATGTGGTTTATCTCTGGGCTTTGTGCACCACTAGTGTAATACATACAAAACCATTTGACTGTCTTGGGCAACGTGCTGGAATTCCCAAGCCTAATGGTTTGAAAAATCACTTGCTTCTTCATTTTTAAAGTCTCAGCCCAGTACCATTAATTTAATCATTTGCTTGCGTGTTGCTGGATGCAGACATTCCTTTATATCTGAATAAAAACCTTCTAACTATTCCTCTTCAGTTGATGGGCAGGCAATAAATAGGTGATCCCCCTATCCACAGGTCACTGTCTGATTTAGTTAGGTTCTAGGTTAAAAAATTAGAAGAATGCATTGCCAGTAAGTCTTTACCCTGCATTCCCCTGCAGATATTTGGAGCAACAGTAACATCCAGTGGTCAAAACCTTAATTACATTATATGAAGGCATCACATGCTGGCAGCATCTTAAGACTGCATCTACCTGGCAAAAAAAAAGTGAGTGAAAGCAAGCCTTGAAAACTCAGGATCGTGCTTACATTGCACAAAAGTAAACTTGCACACAGTAACACCTCTCTTCCTGCAAGGTTGGTGTGTTTTTCCTGCTCATGCCAAGTGAGATGTACTGACCTTTAAGTTTGTAAATACTGAGACCTTTCTGGCTGGATGTCAACGCATCAGGTGGTGTTAGAAGGCTAGCGGGAGGATGGGGTCAGGAGGAAGGTGCAGTGGCCTTGGGCTGATGTCTGGGGAATGAAGCCCTGAGCACGGGACGCTGCAGGCTGGCTGTGCTGCAGTGCTGTGGCCTGTCCACGGCTCAGGAACCTCAGGCACAGCTCAAACCAGCACAGAAGCTATAGCTCTGTCCTGGAAATAGGATGCCAGCACTGCAGGGGCACATCGGTGGAGTCTGACTCTTACAGCCAGGGAGGTAGTCGGGAACATACAGGTTTATTCTTATTTGAACCATCTACCTGTTCATTGGTGAGGACACATAATTGGGGGGGGGGGGAATCTGCATTCCTCCACCCCGAATGCTCTTTATCTTCACCTGGGCTGGGGACTGAGAAATAGAGGCAAAGTATGAGTCCCACGCTGACAAGACAATCCTTGCTTGTGCTTTGTGCACTACAAGAAACAAGTGACCTCAGATAAATGCTCTGCATGTGCTCACAGACAGGAGGAAGGGAGGCGACTTTCTGCTCTCACCCAGAAGAGACTTCATCAACCGCAGTAGAAGTGAGGGAGCTGCCAGCTGTTTGTGGGCGAGACCTGGGTTTCATCTTCCCAGCAACACAGGTACTAACCACATAGCAGGGAGCACGTTGTCCAGCCGGGAAAACAAGACTTTGAAGACAAAGCAACTAGACTGGGATGTCAGAAATTTAGCAGGTGGTAACTACAGTTAGACATCTAGAGCTAATTTTTCCCTGCAACCGCAATAAAGGAGTTTATTAACTAAAAATAAAAATTAAAGAAACAGCTTTTAGGAGTCCAACATTCACATCCTTGTGCTGTGTCAGCATCAGGGAAGAAGCAGCCCAGGAGCAAGCCTGGCTGCAGCTTTATAGGTTCTAGAGCTCTGCCGTTCATGTACAAGGTGCTTTGGTCCCCCTAGCACCAGCAGACTTGTTTTGCTACACTCCTGTGTTCCTCCAGTGCACCATTGCTCTGTGACCTTGAGGGCCACGAAACTTAGCAGGGACAGTTAATGATTCTCTGAGCCCCATTGACGTCTCCCTGCTCCCGGGCAAACATTAGCCAAGGTAGAGGGGAACAAGCTGCGAGGGCTGTCTCACTTTCTTTTCCCTCCTCCTTTTTTAACATTAAGAACAAAAACTTTGCAGATCTCATGCAGAACCGTGCTTGCCCAAAGTGCTGGAGAGAGGAATTCTCCCTCACCATCTTTCCTGATGTGCATGCCTCCCCACAAAAATACTGTGAAGGGGTCAAATACTGAGGCATATACAGATCTGCGGGGAGAGCTCGCCCCAGGGGCAAGTTTGTTGTATAGACTCCAGTCTGCCTCACATGCCTGTGTGGATGCGCTTTCAAAATTATTTCCTTCAGGTTCATACTATCTGACATGAAATGGAGCATTTTGATGAACAGCAGTCTTTTATGGAAGAGCTTCTCACTGCTTCCCTGGGAGTGCACTGGGTATTTTCCACCATGTATGTGCTCAATGCAGCGATGCTCCCTGTGTTGGTGCTGAGCCCTGCCTGCCACAGGATGTCTCGGTGAGTCTCAGTGGGATACATGGCACAGGTAACTTCACTCCAGACTTCGGGACAAACTGAAAGGCTCTTCTCTCCCCACCCTACCTAACTGCTCAGGTAGGCCGTGACATTTTCAAACTGCCAGCAGACGGCTCTGGGAATGGCAGCTCTTCATACTGTGATGGTGTTAGGGCAGTAAACGCCATTGCCTGTGACTCAAGACCTCTCAGGTGTTTTCCCCAGGAGAAGGGAGAATGAATGCCACACACAGCAGGGAGATGTAGCTCCAGGAGCACAGGGTCATGTAAACCTCTACCACATGGGGCTAGTCTTCATTGGGTGGGAGCCTAAAGCACCATAACCTCTCCTTCTGCATCTTAACAGAATCAGGCGTCCTGCTATTGTTCTGAGGCACCCCGTCCTCTCCTACAGAAAGCAATGAAGCCTTCTACTGCCTCATAGAGCAAAACTTGCTTAACTCCCCTCTCTGAAGCTGAAACTGGCTGAGAAAATGAACCATACATGGTAGCTATTAAGCTAAAGATTAAGGAAGGTTAAGGCAACAGAAAAATACCTGTTTCAAATCATAATTGTGCAACGCATCCTGCACAGCATGTGGAAAAGCAAAGGAGAGAGCTTTACCACAGCTAGGACACGAAGGCTCAGTGACTTTCCAGAGGTTTTTATGTCCCTTCTGAAAACCTCACCACATGGGTTACATTATATGGGATGCACACATCCCCTGCTGCATCACATTTGGCTGTGCTATGAACCATCAGTGGGGCCTGCTGTGCCCCATGAACGTACACTGGGGTATAAGGCCAAGGCAGGTTCATGATCCATATAAAGTTTGTCCTGCAAATGCTTTGTGAATCCTGTGTGGGAAACCCAAACTGTTCACAAAAAATATTCCTATACTTAAACAAAACACAGCTTCAGAGCAAACAGCAGTAAATGCGCAAACACCGATAACCTCTTTGTGGGATAAACCTCTCTGTGGAAACAGAGAGGTTTAATTTAATGGATGAAAGTGATTTACAGTGAGCTGATGGAAGATTGGGAGAAGGCTTACAGCCACAGCGGGCAGTTTTTGAGACTGTGCAGGCACCTCTTGTGCCTGGAGCAACATAGGTCTGAAGGACAGCAAGAGTTGGCTCATTCCAGGTTGCTTAGTTTCGGTGGTAACAATGCTAAAAATCACATCCAGGTCTGGAAAGCCCAGTCCCAAGGACACTGCACAGATGTGCAAGACCCTGGAGGTAGGGAGTCTTTTTCAGATATTCCTCGCAGGTTTCTTGGTATGCTGATGCAGAAGAGCACCTTGGCATGAGCATCTGATATCTGATGGACTGCACACTGGCTGCCTGCTGCTTTGCATTTTATTGATTCTTGGCAGAGGCTGCATTGGTTCTGAGGCTATAGGACTAGAAGCCTA
Source organism: Numenius arquata (assembly GCF_964106895.1). Lineage (NCBI taxonomy): Eukaryota > Metazoa > Chordata > Aves > Charadriiformes > Scolopacidae > Numenius > Numenius arquata. The sequence continues at coordinate 46,996,265 of NC_133578.1, forward strand.
ATTAGCAGGTTAAGCAAGGGAGGTCTAAGAAATCATCTGGGTGAGAAGTGCTTGTGAAGGCAGGCAAAAGGGTGTTATGTGTTTACACTCTGCAAGCTTTCTTGCCCACTCGACCCCATACTCTGAACTGCATAACAAACAGCAAAGAAAGTACGCTTCCCAACAGCCATCAGAGCCAGACACAGTGGGGTGCCAGTGCTCATCGCACTGCTGCCTCCTGCCAGTGTGCTCAGCCAAGGGAAACACAGGCATCTCTCCCAACTTAGCAAAGTGGAAGATCTGACCAGCAATGAAAGCGCCTTGCTAGAGCCCTCTCTGAATCTGAAACAACATTTTATCTCCCCAGTGGTCATGGTCAGATTCCTTGTCCAAACGTCAGTGCTGTTTTTCAAGTAGTTCCAGAGTCAGAGGGGTTTGTGGCTTTGCTTTGCAATGTGTTCCTTCCTTGTACTTTGCTTGTTACCAAAATAAGGCCAGCAGTAAATTTATTGCTACATAGGAAAGGCTCTGCTATCAAAAGCTTCTTAGCACAATAAAATTTTCACAGAAAGCAAAATAACTTGTTAAGATTTGTGAAGGTAATCAACTAACCTGGGCTACAGTAATTCCCAGCACAGTCAAACAGCGCAACTCACAGCTCTGCTGTCTGTAAACACATTTCAAGGCCACTTGAGTAGAATGAAGTGTGGGTGTTCAGGCTGAGTTGTTTAGTCTTTCCCAGCTGGTCCCATCTTCCTTTCTGTTCTTGTGCTTCTCAACTAGGTCTGAGATAAAGCATGATTTCTCTCTGGAGTCCCACACCAAAGTCCTGTTGCAGGGGAGCAAGGGCTGGTTTTTATCCTGCAAACACACCTGTGAGCCGTTTTCCAGAATCATCCTAGGTGCTTGCGATGTAACCAGAATAGCCTGTGAGCGAAAAGTGATGTAAGAAAACACTTGCAGTCAAACAAAGTATCGTGGTTTATGGCTGCTAGATGAATGTTTCCACTTTCTCCAACATAAAGTTATTCCCAAACCAAATAGCAGTAAAATCTCTTGCCAGCTCTTCAATCCCACTGATGTCAGGACACGTACACTGTTTGAACATACCTCTGCCTCTGAAATGCAAAAGCCTTTGGCCCATTACAAAGTGCATTTAAAGATAAGCCCCAGGCCTGCAGGTGGAGCAGTGGAGTCATTATACAATAGCATCAAACACCTAACACCTTCAAATTCCTGCATATGGTAAATACAGCTGCAAAAGAGAGCACCCCCCAAAACTGGAGGGCAGCTGCAGTTTGTTGGAAAATATGGTACAGCTAATACTGAAGAAAGAAGAGCCAAAGAGGAGAAACACCAGCTGCAAATATTAAAAATACTTTCATGAAATCAATCCTTTATCTAAAAACCTTGAAAGTAACATATTATTTCTCCAATGTTTAAACTTGTCACTGAAGTAGTCATGGGAATGCAACACAAAGGTTTTGTTGCTGCTTGTGATTCAAAACAATGTGTAGTTGTTCAAAATCTCTGTACCAGCCCAGGATTTATAATGTTTGTAAAGCTGGTTAAGGTCTTGCTTTTAGGACTCAAATTTGAGTGTTATCCTGCACAAAGACACTCCTTCAAGAAATAAGACTTCTGTAGCGCAGACTAAGGCTGCTGCTTTTGCTTTTATGAGGAGACGCTTTGTGACTGCATCTTCTGTTAAATGTACCTGGAAGGATTTCATACACTTCTGTTTTCCAGGTCATGTGTTCCTCAGGGAAAAGAAGTTAAGGGGGCAGGGGACTTACGGCAGAGGCTGATAAAATCACGGTCGATCCAGAAAATAAAAGCAGAGAGCAACTTTCTCTTACAACACAAAAAAATCAGGAGGCACAAACCAAAACTGTTAAAATAATGGAAAGTACTTCTTAGCACCATACAGCATTAAGCTGTGAAGCTCCATGTCACAGGACACTAGGAGTCTGGGTAGTTCCTATAAGTTCAAGGAGCAATTGGACAAAAAGGAAGAAAAAGCCATCAAATACTGTTTAATGCAAATCACCCCTTCCATCTGCAAGTGGCTCCAAGCTGCAAATGGCTGCAGATCAGGAAAGTATTTTATATAGTATCTCTGTATTTTTCCTGGGTTTATATTCTTCCTTAGGAATCTTCTATTGTTCAGTGTTTTGCTTTTGGGAAAGAAGAGATGGAGATGAGGATCAAAAGATCAGACCTTTAAAATGACAGAGTTGCAGAGCCTGAACACGAGCATCCTGACCAGTAGCTTTTGTGCCTTCAGTGAGCTGCTGAAAACTACCCACTGGTGTGCTGGCCACAGCTATCAGTTTCCTCTTTTAGGATGCCCAGCCCTGACAACATTAAATGCTCTCTCCTCATTTCAATCCACCTCAAGAGTGGAAAAGCTGAATCATGGCAACACGTAGTAGATGACAAACGCTGGGAATTCTTCTGTTTCCTGTCTCCTTTTTATTTCCTAATTGACTGAAATTTCCCAATTTCCTGAAACGTGCAGCTATGACTCCCAGTAATTTAAATTCTTTATTTGTGGTTTAGTTTTTCTGGAAGAGAGAAACAGGTTCACCGTAACAGTCTGCAAACTTCCCCACCCCCCACCTCTCCCTTGCTTTTGTGGTCACTGAGCCCTGGAGTTGAGAAGGGAGGTTTGTAGGGACGGGATGTTTTCATCGTAATACATCCACGACATTTTGTCTGTCTCTTTAAAAAGAGGGGAATAATTCCTCTAAGTTCAATTAAAACCTTTAAGATTTTACTACCCTTTACTAACTTTGTGCCCTTTCCAAGACTAGTCTTTGTTTTGCAGAATAGCCCTATCCTACCTGGGAGCAGCGTGCTCCTCGCTGCAGCGCCAGCTCAATTATGTGTACCTGTATTGCAGAGGTAGCCCAAGACCAAGGAAAAATGAGCCCTTATTATACAAAATATTGATCCTAACACTAAATTACAAGACAACTGGTAGCCAATTGTTTTGGGCCCTTGGTTCATACAGGTGTCCCCAAGAGCAGGATTAAGTATTCAAACCGCCCGTGGGAGCCAGCACTGCAGAAGACGTGCATGAACCTTCCACAACCAGTTGTTCAAGGTGGCTGTGCAAAAACCACGGAGTATTTTATGAGACTGGTGATTTCGGCTGGTATCTCTCAGTCACCGTAGATGCAGTCGCTCTCCCTATTCTCCACAGTCACTCACAGCCTGTTCCTGATGTGCCCAGGGAGCCTCCTCGCCATGTGGGTGCCACACGAGCGGAGTAAGTTCCCCCGCCTCTCCCCTTGGCGTGGGCAGAAGTTGGAGCTGGCAGAAAAGCAGACCAAAGGCCAGTTTTTCTAGCTGTCAGAGTAAGGTTATTCTCTCCCCTCCCGGTCCTGCAGAGCTGTAACACAGCCTCACCACAGCCTCCATGGTTTCTCGGGCACCCACTCCCTAGCATGGCTCTGGTGGCACTTATGATTGCAAGATGCAGCTAAAGGCAGAATTTGGCTCAGAATCTATTTTTGGTCCTGTTCCTTTTCAAGAATATAATCTGTTAAATGAAATCAAACATTTCCTCCTGAATAATGAACCACTACATATTTTCCTTTCGCTCCAAATGTACTGTTTGTAACTACTGTTTGTAATTTTGTTGTAATTACAACAGAAGAGAGCTTAGGAACTCTGGCTAAAGACTGCTCCCCAAGCAAACAAACAAGTAAATAGAAGAGCTCTTCAGGACACTATCTTTATATAAAGGACTACTTTGTAACCTAATTTTAAGATTAAGGTTATGTATAAATTATCAAAACAGCAGAGAATATAATATATATAATAATAATTATATAATAATATATATGATGTTATATATATATAAAAAATAATATAGAGAATATAAGGAGGTTAGCAATACCACACTCCGAAATTATAACTGAAAAGCAGCAGGGGAGAAACTTCAAAGGATCTGACGAAGCCCACGGCACAAACCTCCAGTCTTTGGAATACCTCCAGATCAATAGCTGCATAAGAAGAATATCTGTGTTGTCTGAGAAGGCTGGGATATTTCCAGGTTCATCTTTTTTTTTTCCCCAAAAGAACAGATGGAGATATAGCTTTTTTTTTTGCTTTAAGTAACTTTCAAGCCAACAAGATTTGATTTGCATTTTTAAAATTCTATAGAATGTGTTCCAGCATCTAGTGCTTTCTTTAAAGCTTAGCTTCTAGGATTTATTTGGTTGTGAGGAATTTAAACCTTTGCTTTACAATAAGAATTTAATGAAAATTCTCCTTCACATTTGAAAAAGCCTGAAAATGGGAAGTCTCAGTGACTAGGGTTAAAAGTTTTAAATTCTCTAGTCAGATGAAGACCCGCTACCTCCTTTTCTCCCTCAAAATTTATGTGTTGATTTTGGGAGCAATGGGTTTGGGGGTTCAGCCATAGTTTATTTGAACTTAAAACAAAGGTATTTACCATTTCTGTTTGAAAATGACTTTACACATTTCCAACAGAGGAACCTATTCAAAATAATAAAAATAAGAGGCATGTTTCATGAAATCATGAAGGAAAACTTACAATTTAAATATGTATTATAGAGTCCATGACATATCTCTTCCAATATGTATTTCTAAGTACTGAATCATTTTCAAAAGCAATAAAAACTCAATAGTTCACCATTATAGGAAAATATATTTTCCTTTTTTAGAGAAAAATATTATAAGCTTTTTCATCAAGCCTTGTTTGGAAAGTCTTTTTAGCAGTTTCTGCTCAATCCTGCACACTACTGACTCAGCAGGGCTCAGACCTTTTTGGAAAAATAACCGCAACCATTGCTTGCGCCAGTCGCCATCATTTTCCCAAAGCGCTTACTGGGAAAAAGTCTTAAAATTATGGCAGTGGGTTCCAGCTAAGTTGGTTTTCTTTAATTGTTCAAATTAAATTGTTTGTGTTGCCTAGGTAAGATTTTTTGTTTTGTAAAATAGGTAAAAGAAAACAAAAGGATGATTATGCAGCCGCAGAGGATGAAAGCTGGAAATTATTTTGTCATGTTCCAAAATATTAAGGCAGAATTTTGGATCAACCCAACAATTACCCACAAGGTATACCAAAAAGTAATACAAGCTACTTTAAAGCTTGAAACAATCACCACTTTTAAATGCTGGCCTTTGTGTGAAAGAGAAACGAGGATAAAACAGAACTGAAGTTCTTTTGCTTTGAAATACTTCCAGTAAAGGTGACTCCCTAATTTTGCCTGCCAGCGATAAGAAACTATTTAGTGAGCTAATGAACCCACCCTTCCCATGAAAGCTCTCACGACATAAAACTTCTACAGCCAGCTGTCAAACGTTCCCCCAGCCCCAGGAACAGAGGCAGCAGGACTGGGGACCCTGGGACCCTGTCCCATCCCTGCCATGCCGGGCAGTGTGGGGACTGGGCAGGAGCAGGGACGGAGAGCCCTGCAGGGAGAGAGGGCAGCAGAGAGAAGGGAGGGGGACATGTGGCAAGTTCAAAGGCAGAGACAAATTAAATGGGCCGATATGAGCATGGGGAGTGCACACACCAGACTGCGGCGTGTGCTGCTCCAGTTCCTTGGTTCCTCTTTCTTTCACCTCAGAATCACAGAGTCACAGAACTGTAGGGGTTCACAGAACTTCGGAGATCATCTAGTCCAACCCCCCTGCCAAAGCAGATTCACCACAGAATCTAGAGCAGGCTGGACAGGATTATGTTTCCACCTTGAACGCTCTGGCCCATTTATCCCATCAAACCTGAGCTGGCACAGCACACCTGAGAGGTTCGGGAAGTACCATGCTGAAGTCTGATAGAGAACAAAAGAGCAGGGATATCTGAGTGAGCACAAACGCCTTCCCAAATGAAGGCCTGGACACCTCAGAAGAGGCTGCTAAAGGAACATAAGAAGAATACTGCTCCTTTCTATCTCTTCTCCCTTGTTTGAATTGTTCTCCTCCTTCATCACCATTATCTCTACTCCAAATATTTTTCTTCTTAACAACACCCTTTCCTTGGGCATTTTTTTTCTAAAACCACAGTATTATTTCTTTAAGAACAAAAGCCCTTAAATTCTCTGGGCAGGGTTAACAAAGATGAAGCTTGAATTATCAAAAGTTCTATTTCATTAGTACAGCTAATACCAGTTTCCCTATTCGACTATACTACAAGATAACTTTCATTACCCTTGTGTAAGTCCACACTGAAGTTTTTGTAGATGCAAGTGTGTAAATTAATACACAGTTTGGGTCTGTTCTTGTTTTACTTTTTCAGCCATAGCTATGCCAACACAGTGCTGCTGATCAACCCATATTTTGTATGTCTTATTTAGCATGGCCTTGCTACTCTACCCCATTAATAATTTTTTTTTTATTTCCTGTTTCCCAGGAGGAGATGGAGTCTAGCTCTCTAGCCTTCCCTGCAGTGTAAACTGAGGCCCTTTCCCTTCCATGTCCATGTGCTCTCAAAGTAAACTTTCGCAATATTTAAAGCAACGGTCTCAGAGAACAGCCCACAGCGCCCTCACCGGCTCTAATTAATCCCTGGAGTAGATCACATCCTGCGCAATTACGAGATGATACAGCTGAAGGCCACACCTGGTGAGTACAAAGGAGCCTCAGTTAAGATTGGATGAGGAATGGAAAGGTGGTGAGTGTCTTTTATGATATCCAGCACAGGGGGGAATGTGGACAGCTCTGCCAGCGAGTTTTCCAGCTATACCATTAGGATTAACTTAAATTATTTTCTTTTATGTGTCTGTAGGTCTGGTCTATACTTGAGACATTATATCAGTCCCCTTTGGTGCCCAAGCTCTAAAGAGCTCCAACTCTACAGCAAACTGCAAGGTGTAATAGAGAGGTAGTCTTAATCAGTGCCTGCTGCCCAGCTTTCTCAGCAACTTCGTTGAATGTGGTTCCCCCCCATAGCTGGTGCCTCAACACAGCTGAAGCTTCACCATGCTCTGTTGCAGGCAGCTCTGTTAATTTCCATCTCTACAGGCTATCAAGCACATTTCTATCTGCTTTTCCTTTCCTGTCTCCCTGTGCTCCATTTCAAAGCTGATGCTTCTGGACAGTGAAGCCCTGAAAAGACACCACCAGAGTAGTGGGTTCCCTGCAGAAATCAGAGGCGAAGGTTAAAGAAAAGGTAAGCTATAGTGCATGTAGTTAGGCCATAGTGTATTCAAGTTTTAAAAAGACCAGTTTTGGTGTGGGATGTAGTTTAAAGGTTGACTTGCTAGGGTATAGGCCTTCCAAGGAACAAGAGACATAGTTGAATTTGAACTGCACGTGCCGTGAGAACCTCCCCACTGCTGCCAGGTTTCCGAAGCTGGATAAATCCTCAGAAGTTTGTGTTTGCAGAGGCTTTTGGCTTGGCAGAACGCTTTAACTGTATTTGCTCGTCTAAGTTTTATCTTCTGTTTGTTTGTGCAGTATTTTAATGGCTTTGACTTTGTGACTTTCAAGTGCCTGAAGTGCTGCAACAGATGGACACAGTAACGTTTTATTAGAAAGCCTTGCCAATTTGGGTTTTAATTCAGGCTTTTCCAGCTGCTGATCTGTGGTCCAGTGACTGAGATGGATGTCCGGTACATTTTCTTCTATATGGGTGAAAGCAAGAGGACTAATCCCACACTTTCTGTTTGGGAAAGGCCCAGGCTATGCCTTTGAGAGACCATGTACAATTGTAGTAACATCCTGTCCTGGGTTGAGAGACACAGGACTAATTTTTCTTCTAATGCTGGGGAAAATTGCACTTTTAGAAGACTCTAGTGTCTGAATTTGTGACAATATTTACTTTATAGCCAGCCAGGCTCTGTGGGATTCAAGGTCTCAGTGTTTTCGAGCCTTGCCAGGGGCAGGGACAAGGAGGAGCAAGGCCTGGGCATTTGACCCAGGCTGCCCAACAGGATTATTTCATATCATGACCGTCACATCCAATATAAATTAGAAAAGTTTGCTGCATAGCTCTCTCTCTCCCTGATGGCGGCGGGTCCAGACAACTCCTTGCCCCGGTGCCGGAGCCCTGAGGCCTTCCCTTCCTCCTGAAGCCATTGCGCTCCCAGTGTCCGCCATTTGCTGTCCCTGCTGGGAGTGCACAGCTTCTGCTGAGAGAATGGGCCGAGTATAACTCCTGTATGTCTTATATCAGTATCGGGGTTAATACTGGTTCTTTAGTGTTATTGTTAATTATTTAGTCTTAGTCTATGAAATCTATTTATATTTCAACCCTTGTGTTTCTTTGTGTTCCCCGATTCCCCTTTCCGGGTGGGGAGGGGTCATCGGGTGATAGGATAATTGTCTAACGACAATAGATTGTTATGGGTTCTCTCAAACCATAACACATCCCTCTGGAAATATAACTCCTATGTAAGGACATACTGTGTGCTCACCAGTGTGCCTGCTTCATAAAGGACGTGAACCCCCCAGGCTTTATGATCTGCCTCTTTGCTTGCAGGCCCCTACACAATAACCCTTGCTGTATCATTGATATAAAGTTCCCCAGCCTTAGTCCTGAATCCTGTAAAGTGGGAGCTGGCCCAGGGACTGTACAGGAACCGACACTGTTCCCTTACTGACCTGGTATAAATGGCGAATAAATGCTAAGCAGCTTGAAGCTGTAGTACTGGGTTTATGCATGCTTTGTGAGCTAGAAATACTCTTCTTAAGCAGGATCCCAGGCTGGCCTAATACCACAGCGCCCTGGCTGCCAGGGAGTTTGAGCTGAGGGAGAGGAAACCCAGCACTGGATGACTTTATCTACCATGATTAATTTTGAAGAGATTCAAGCTAAATTGTCTCCAGTCCTACCTCGCAGGTCCAGCTTCAAGGAGGTATCCTGGGCTTTTCAGTTTTATTCAGGCATCTCTTAGGCTTCTACATTTAAAAAAGTGAGCTGAGCTAATACTGTTACTTTATCTAGGCTAGCAAGTCCCCTTTCGTGGGGGTAAGCGAAGTATTAATCAGTTATCTCATTAGCATAGCTGCTATTTAGTTTTCTAAACAAAATGAGTTACACCAATCAAAGTAGTTTTTTAGCTAATATAACCTAAAAAATTACAGTTCCCATCCTCACTACATTTATTGGGTATATTATTTGTCCACATCCGTACCAGTACCATAACAGTGATAAACTTGTAGGGTAGACCCAGACTTCAGGCAAGTCTTGCTGCATTTAGCATAATGCCTGCAAATTCTCTGCAAATTCTTCCTGTTCATTACGGTAGATTTGTACTGAAGGGAAGAAGAGCAAACTGGTGAGCACATTAAAATTCATCTCTTTGTGCTTAACCCAGATATCATAGAGCATCATTCTTTTTTTTTTCTTTTTTTTTTTCTTTTTAACCTGCTTGCTAATACTCTTCCACAATCAAGTAACTTGTAAATCATCATGAGTGATAATAAATCACGCTTTGCATTTATTCAATTTTTTCTTTAAGAGCAACTTTTGACAAGAAAGCACTCATCTTTTTAGCACAGGTTAACATTTCACAAACACAGAAGTGCAGAGATTCCCCTCTAAAATTTCTACCTGAAAGAGAACAATTTAAAATCATTGAACTAAAGACAATAGCAAGTGTAAGACTAAAGCTAAGGGGGAGAAAGGAACAATACACATGGTCAGCATATTCCATAGCATGGTTGTACCATGTAACACCGTAGTAGTAACCCTGGCCCTGGCATTTGTCTATGTTCTTGTTGCTTTGTCTCGTATTCCACGGCAGTATTTCCTAGTAAATCATTAACAAATTCACGTTCCCAAGGCATGTAAGCACGTTTTTTAGCTCCTGACATTATAGACGTATCTTGAATCAATAGAGCCAGCCACTTACTGCGATAATCGGAAGTACTGTGGAAGGCAATTGCTTCACAGCAAATTACTTAACATAATTTGATAATTGCTAGGTCCCAGGCATTATTCTTGCTGTTAATCCATTGTGATTTATTGTCCGTTTCTACTCTATTTATCATTACATTATTGTTCCAAGGTTCTTCTTGATCCTTGGTTCTCAGAGCCCAGCTGTACGTTTTGTTGCTGGCAGTTTAAAAAAAAAAAAAAATTTTGATTAAATGATTAAATGTCAGTTGAAATGCTGTGCCCAAAGAATATGTTTCGCTTGTACTGTATCTGGAGGGTTTCCTGGGTAGTCCTCAGTTATCCTTCTATTTTCAGTCCTTGTGGTAAGTCAAAGAGAGTATGTCAGTAAAACCCCCCTCTCCGGAGTAACAATGATTAGATTTACTTCACTTCCAAATCTGGCTACAAATACTTAGCAATGTGCCTCTTCAGTGTGCAGCTGACGTTTATTGAACGTGTGTCAGAACATTTTGAAAATATACTATTATTTGGTGCTTGTGCCTTCCATGCTTCTTGGGGTTTAAGAGTTGTCAGATTCAACTGCTTTTGGACAGTAGATAAAGACAGTGCTAGCTGACCTGCATTTCCTTCCACTATGATTTAATATTTTAATTCTGTTAATATTTTCCAAGTGAGAGTTATGCCAAGTGAGATGCAGGCAAGAGCCCTCAGGTCCTGCTGCAAGTGAGGAGAGGGAAGAGTGGCCAGAGAGCAGGTTCCTACACAGCTTGCCCAGAGCTGCAGAGCTGAAAGCAGGCTCTATGCACACCCCTGGGGACCAGGCAGGACAGACCCAAAATGACTCTTTTCTTGGGCTTTCTGCCCCAAATTCCTGTGACATACTTTCACAATTGTCAGAGCTGCATATGAAAAAAGACTTGGAGGAGGAGACAGGATAAGACAGGGAGGAGAGCGGGCTTCCCTGTGCAAAGGTGGCAAGGATCATCACTAGCGCCTTGAATAATGCTCTTTTTTTCACCCCAAAGGCTGCAGTGCTTTTGTTGGGTTGTTTCATAGGCAGTAAGGCAGGAAGTGCAGATGACAGCAACAGTGCTAAGTAACCTCTGATGAGGCTCCTCCTATTTGCCTCTAAATAAAGCCACAATATCTGGAGCTGAGCTACGTAAAACCTCAGAACAGAAGGAGGCAGCATCTCCACCAGGTTGGTCTAAATGACCCTCAAAGCTGTAGGATGATGCTCTCCACTGATACCAAAGCACAAGCAGCATTCTAGCCTGTGAGTGACCTGAGTAGTGATGATCATTCACCATCTCAGATGGTGACATGGTAGCTGGACTACTAGCAAGGTTACTTAGTCAATGGGCTACCTCTAAAGTTCCAGGAGGAGAAGGCATCTTCTTTCTCATGCTGTCAGAACGGCAGGAGGTGTGTCCAACTGGTGCTTTGTTTCCCTTTCAAGTGAATGCAGTTTTCCTTGTGTTATGCACAGACTCCTGGCCTATGTTTGGGAATGTGTGGCCACAAAAGATGCCAAGACAGGCAAAGCCTAAAACTGTAGGCATTTATTTTGACAGAGATTCTTTCTGCCTAAATGAGACCTTCATTTCAGCTGACAGTCCAGCAGCAGGTTCACCCGTGCTTTACATGCTTGACAGTTTTTGTGGCTAAAAATCATTTTACATGGTAGCAATGCATCATCAGGAGCATAGTGAGCTTTTTTTCTTGACCACCTGTACTTCCTGTTCCCATTTTTATAGTTCATTTCAAATATTGCTGCTGGTTATGTTCCGTTTATATTCAGTCTGTTCCTCACATCACCGTTGTCACTCATACAGGCTAACTGTGGAACTGAGAATGAAGATTTTTATTTTTCAATGAAAGTGCATTTTAAGCCTCCTTATCTATCACTTACTAATTGGATTTTCAGCATTACCAGCAACAAACAATTCCTTTTTCTGTATTTACTCATTGCATGGTATATGCAAGTTGCAAGCTACTGCAAAAGAAAGGGTTTTCCCACAGTGCAGCCAATGATAATTTGTGACTTCTGTGGATTTTGGGTAAAGCCCATATCTCTTCCTGGTAAAATTGTGACATAATGATCAGCAACAGTGGTGGAGTTGCATCCACAGCCTCAGATGTCCCTGTGGCTTCGCTTTCTGTCCCTTTTTGAAGCAAATAGTGTCACAGCCATGGTGTCACCACTTTCTGTTAGGATGGGCAGAATTTCCCTTCTCCTTCCCCCCTCCTTCCTAAGCCAGAAACACAAAGCTGCTGGAAGAACTCTTCCTCCAGGCCTGCCTGCCAAGAGCCAGTCTTGTCACTGTTTGTTGTCTGCAGGCTTGATACAACTGCCCATTTTCCTGAGGGATGGAAATCTAAAGGTGACAGTTTCATTACCCAGAGACCTCCAATTGGCAGGCAAGTTGGTCACTAAATATAGCATTTTATATCCTCTGCCACAGTCATTCTTTTTGCCATAAATGTACCATTAAGCAGGGTGTTTAAAATGGACTTCCTTTATGTTATAAACAGAAGATTTGTTGCTGCACATACCAGACACCTTTATGGAGCAGCGAACACTACCATTGTCCTTTTGGACACAATCTGAAGTCAGTTCACAACTGAATCTGTCAGTTCCTACAGAGGAGCCTGTAGGAAATAGGACCTCCATCAGCTATGCTCAAACAGATCTGCTTCCTCAGAAGGTTTGGCAATGGTTTGAGCAATGGTTAGAAGGGACCTTAAAGATCATCTAGTTCCAAACCCCCTGACGTGGGCAGGGACACCTCTCACCAGACCAGGTTGCTCAAAGCCCCATCCAGCCTGGCCTTGAACACTTCCAGGGATGGGGCATCCACAACTTCCCTGGGCAATCTGTTCCAGTGCCTCACCACCCTCATTGTGAAAAATTTCTTCCTGATATTCAATCTAAATCTGCCCTCTTCCTGCATGAAGCCATTATCCTTTGTCCTATCACAACATACCCTTTTAAAAAGTCCCTCTCCAGCTTTCTTGTAGGCCCCCTTTAGGTACTGGAAAGCTGCTATAAGGTCTCCCTGGAGCCTTCTCTTCTCCAAGTTGAACAACCCCAACTCTCTCAGCCTGTCTTCACAGGAGAGATGCTCCAGCCCTCTGATCGTCTTTGTGGACCTCCTCTGGACCTGCTCCAACATGTTGCGGGCCCCGGAGCTGGACACAGTACTCCAGGTGAGGTCTCATCAGAGCAGAGTGGAGGGGCAGAATCAACTCCCTCAACCTGCTGGCCATGCTTCTTTTGATGCAGCCCAGGATATGGTTTCTGGGCTGTGAGTGCACATTGCTGGCTCATGTTGAGCTTCTCATCCACCAGTACCTCCAAGTCCTTCTCCTCAGGGCTGCTCTCCAGCCATTCTCCGCCCAGACTGTATTTGTGCTTGGGATTGCTCTGACTCATGTGCAGGACCTTGCACTTGGCCTGGTTGAACTTCATGAAGTTTGCACAGGCCCACCTCTCAAGCCTGTTCAGGTCCCTCTGGATGACATCCCTTCCCTCCAGTGTGTCAACCACTCTACACAGCTTGGTGTTGTCAGCAAACTCGCTGAGGGTGCATTCAATCCCACCAGCCATGTTGCAAACAAAGATGTTAAATAGTACAGATCCCAATACCGACCCCTGGGGAACGCCACTCATCACTGCTTGCCACTTTGTCATCAAGCCGTTGACCACAACTCTTTGCGTGCAGCCATCCAGCCAGTTCCTTACCCACCAAGTGGTCCATCGGTCAAATCCACGTCTCTCCAACTTAGAGACAAGGATGTTGTATGTGTTCTCCCTCCTTCTTCAACCTCCATTTCATTTGTCCCCCTCCTAGGTGGTGAGCAGGCTTGGACTGTGTGGTACCACTAGTATAAGAGCCCATCCCACTTCTAGCAGACGTGAGTTTGTTACTAAGCTCTCTTTCCTGCTGGATTTACACTGCCTAGGTGAGTAAAGCACAAAGTTTAAAATCACCATGAAACATCTGACCATAAGAGTTTGACCCATCTGACATATGCTTGATAGGAGTCTGCCTTTCAGGGCTGTAACTACATGAATACAGTTGACAGGAAAGAAAAGTCTGGAAATAGCTGCTTTGGAAACATCTATGGGAAAATGAACATCTGGTCTTGAGAAAGTCTACCCTGCACTAGACCTGGGTAAAACTTCCCGGGTTAAACCTGATTTATCTCACTGAAAGGTATTATATCACATGGGCATGAGTTTTCATTTTCTTTGAAACAGCTGGGGTCTTCCCAAGATAAGCTACTCATGGCCAAATGACAAGGGTTATATTTAGTGTTATACTTAAAGTATAACAGGCAGTGAGATTCCTTTAGAGCATGCTATATTATGACTGAATTATGTCAGTTACAGTTTGCTGAATCTGAAACTAAAATATATTTTGCTGGGTCTTGTCAAGAGAGCTATTACCCAGGGTATGATTTGCACAGTTACCCCTGAAACAACCCGAGCTATATGACTATCTAGCATGTATAGCTTTAGCCAGTATTTTTAAACAAAGCTTTAATTTTCTTCATGTTTGCTGAGTGCCAAGATCTTGATAGTTCTGCAGAGTAATAACTTTGCACACCAAATGAAATTGCACCTAAGAAATCCTCTTGCTCATTAACAGTGTTGTGAGGAATCACGGGTGATACCTATAGTGCTCTGGTAGGTCAAACCTGAGGTTTGACCTGGCACCTTTTGGGTGCCACATGAAGAAGCACTGAACTTATGCTCTCACTGCAGATCCTGGGCACATCCCATGCTCTTTGGCATGATGCTTTTCTTCTAAGTCTTTGGAAACTGCCCTGCAAGGCCCTTCTAGTATCATCTCTTCCACAGCTCTGACTTATTCATAGCATACACGTGGAGTGATGCAAGCGCGGGCAATATCCACCAAGTCCTTACAGCAATACAGGTGAAAAAGGAGCTCCCCCATACTCGCAAGGAGTACATGTCTGAAGTAGCAGCCTTCCAGTGCTGTGACCGCAAAACCTGGATGCATTTGTGTTGACCTGCTACAGAGGGCATCCATCTCAGGGCTTCAGCCTAAATCAGAGTCTGTTCGGATCAGAAGGCTCCAGATTTCCTGTATGGGGCAAGATCTTATCTCAGGTATTCACAGGCATGTGGTACAAGTATGTACAGGAACAGGTATGTTTGCAGTACAGCTTCGGTATAGCATAGATCCCCCTCACCACCTCCAGTTCTGGATAAATGGTCCTAGGAATGCTCGAAGAGTTGGGGGTTCTATTTTCTAAGTACAGAAGACTTTGGCCAAAGAGACCCCAGTGTAAGCACGTTACAGATACCTCCACACAGGAGTGGATATGCAGCAAGGAGTGGGTGCCTTGTAGAGTAACACTGGCTGGGCTGGCAGTGGCAGGGAGCTGGCAGCAGGCTGGCAGGCACTGTGTCACCTTGACAGGCATGAGGAAAACAGAGCTGGCAGAAGAACGTTCTGCGAGGGCTGTCCCTTTCTGCCTTGACCACTTGCTTGGCAGCCTGTGCTCAAGCCACAGCCCCTGTCCCTGGAAGCCCACCTGATATGATGCAGTACCAGCCTTGCTACCTCCTTTCAAAAGCTGACTGTGGAGGGATGAAGGCTCAGGGGACTGAGGCTTTGCAGGAACTAAGGCTGAGAGGCAGCCAAAGATGGCCCCTGGTGGGAGGCAGGGACTGCTAAGTAGATGGGGCATGGCTGATTATGGACCCTGAATTGTCCCTCTCTGTTTGTCCCTGAGACATGACCTCTCATCCTAACACAACCTGCCCCGAACTGTGTTTTGATGTGTGCCCGCAGCCCCAGCTGGGGAGCGTCCAGCCTGGGAGCCACACGTCTTCACACATCTGGCGTGGGACTCATCCAGCATTACAGCTTGGGGATGGTGGGGATGGAGGACAGAGCCATGGGGTAAACACGTGGGCTGGAGCAGCAGGATAGCTAGGGTCATCATCTAGGGGAACCAGCTGGTTGGAGGCAACACTAAGCACTAACACAGCCCAAATCTGTCTAGCAGCCATCCATCAGGGAACCAAAATTTTGGAGCGCAGTTTTCAATGTTGGAGTTTTTAGGCAGGAAAGGCAGATAGTGTTTGAGAGCCGTGGAGGAGGCATGAGCTACAGAGGCTGCAGATGAGCTACAGTGAGTTGCTCACTGGACAGTTTTCTGCTTCTCAGCACACAGGACTGAGCTAAACTTCAGGGGGAACCGCATCTTACAGCTTTTCCATGATGACTCTGGTGTGAGATTCTCCTGCGATGTGCAGGAAGCCCCCCTTGGGGCTGTACCCTATTGTTAGTGAATCCTGTTGCTAGCGAAGTATCAAGGTTATGTCTGGGTGAGAGCCCAGCTTCCTGCCTGTGCCATGGAGACCAGTAGGTGTGCTATGGCACCTAAAAATAGTGACCTTCAAGTGATCTTAAAGGTCAAGGCCATGCAGACTGTCAGAAAGCTTAGCTGCAGCAGGAGGATCATGAGGGTGCTACGAAGAGGCTGAGTCCAGCCCTCTGCTATCATAGCAACCATGTCATAGAAGTCCCCCCACAAATTCACCAAGCTTACTCCTAAATTAGCTAGATTTCTGTTCCCACCCTTCTGTTGTAAAATATGTTAAATGTCATGTAGCCTAACAAAACAACCCAAACAAACTCAACTTGCAGTAGGAAATTCTGTGTATCTCTCACGGTTTGCTGAAAGTAACGTTTAGAAGGACTACACCTCCAGAATCCTGCCTGCCCAGGGAAGTATGTCATTTGCAAGGAGATACAAGGAGGATCGTTGTCACAGAAAGCCCTGTTGGCTTTGCTCCAAGGCTTTAAAACTGAGCTTTTCATTTAGATCAATGACACACTGTAGAAACACACACTTGGCTTGCAAGGCAGCAGACTTCAGGAGAAGCAATGGGCAGGGTGCTCAGCCGTTGACCCTGTAGCTGCAGTACAGCTGTCTCAGGCCTGGCTGCTTGGCTACTTCCTGATCACCGAGGACAAACCTGGACCTGGATATGCAATCAGAAGCCACCAGTTCCAGAGCTAAGATGCTGCTTAGAGGAGGGCTGGTGACTTTCCAAACATGTTTGCTGGTGGACCCCGCTCCACCTGGGTTCCTGCACGTGCATGGTTAGATACAGCAATACAGCTGATGCAGCAGGAGGCAGATTTCCAACATGCTCCTATTATATGACTATTTTGTTTCAGTCAGCCAGTATTCAGTGGCACTATGGGTTTATTTCTAGCAAGAAGAGAAAATTATTATATGAGTAAGGTTATTCTTGGTTGCTCAGTCCTGTTTGTTTACAGGGAAGTGCCTATGTCCCCAAAACAACCTGGAAATGAACAACGCACAGTTGTGTTGCTCACTTGGATTGCCAAGACTGCTTTTCCTCTCAGCTCTGCTTGCTCAAACTTTCTGTCTCCAGGAGATCTGTCCCAGGGCGACTATGCCCATTACTTTTTCTTGTTTTTCCTGGCTTCCAGCCTCTAATATGCTTCCAACAGCCAACCTGCTTTCCTCAGCATTTGCAACTCATTCCATCAGGCTGGGTTTTTAGTTTCCTGCCATGTATTATGTCATTTCCTACACTTTTTAGCTATCACAGCCTTTAGAGGCTGTTTTTCTCTTTGCATTTAACTTGAAGAAACCCTGCACAGATTACCCACTGTTCTTAATGAGGTCTGTGCCTTTTGCCTATAGAAAGTTATTTGATTTCAGATTGAAGTAGCCCCTATTAGACTAGTAAGATACACTTTTAATCACTTGTGTGAATGGTAACTAAAGGCCAGATCCAGCAGGACTCAGGAGAAAGCTTACAGTGGAAAATCATTGTGAAATAAGGAGAAGTATGTATTCCTGCACACTAATTGTTCTGTACTTCCTCCTGTGTTGTTAACATGCAGTGAGTTTGTTCTTTAGCAGCACCGCCAAGTCCTTCTCAGCAGGGCTGTTCTGTTCATCCCCCCAGCCTCTACTGATACAAGGGGTTGCCCCAACCAAGGTACAGGACCTTGAACTTGGCCTTGTTGAACCATGAGGTTCACACGGGCCCACTTCTTGAGCTTGTCCAAGTTCCTCTGGATGGCATCCCATCCCTCATGTGTGTCAATTTATTACATTACTCTCCATTACAATAGCTTCTAGAGTTCATCTACTCCTGTAAGTTTATCAGTATCAGTTGGCATTTCTACATTTCCACATAGTAAGGACCACGCACTTCTGATCATGGATGTCTCATGTTATGTGCTGACCCTGTGGCATTCATGCCGGTTTGCAGAAAACCGGTGCTGTCACTGCCTTTCATACCAACTCTTCACCAGAACCATATCTCACCACATCTGTTTTCTTCTACTGCAAGATTAACTTGGTGGTGACACATGCAGAAAGCTGTCAGAAAGGGAACATGGAGGGAACGTTCAAAAGAAGGAGACGATAGAAAGCAAGATGCCACACTGCACTCTGCAGTAGTCCCAAGCTGGCTTTTGAGCCCAAGCTCATCTCCTCTTCATGCTGCTTGGAGACAAACGTACTACTTAGACAAAAGCTAACACAGGCCCAGCTCAGAGGAGGTAGAAAAAAAAGAGAATATTTTTGCAAAAGCTAAATGTATATCCATTTGAAGGGTGTCCCCTAGGTTGGGAATGCTGGTTACAGTTGTACTACTATTAAACATGCCAGGAACTCTCTCTTCACAAGGGGGTTAGCTGTGCAGGATGACTTAACCTCCATGCTGCTAAAGTCTCTTATCCAGATCTTACCCAGATCAGGGTGGCCACAGGGAAGGTGCCTGCTGGGGATTTGAGCCAATTCCTATCTGTTCCCAGGGACCTCTTGGGATAGCACAAACTGGCCTGGGCCAAACCCTGCCAGCACCATGCTCCCAGTGTAGTGGTGCAGACAGCCATACTCCAGGGCCCAGAAATTGGTTTTCTCTTGATGTAACTACTGTGTCCAACAAATATCTTTCTCACCTGATCTTTTGCAACACCATTCTGAGCACAACATCTGGCAGACAAATTAGAAAAGTATTGGTGTTGCATATCAGAAGGATCATTGCGTGTGCAGGCAGCCCATGGCTTGGTTGCCCTCATAAGTGTGACCATAGGGGACTAAACTACAGGCATCCTATAGTCAGCAACGTGGACATGTAGAGCACACAGCAATGAGCAAGCTCTGTATCAGTTTGCTCCTTAAGTGTGGACCAGGAAAAAAAAAAGATACCCTGAGTGATGATGGGCAAGGCCTTCTGGGGAAAAGGAAAAAAGGAAAAGAAGAATAGAAGAAAGAGAAGGAAGTAAGAGGCAGCAAGGAGGACCTAAAGAACACAATGCACTGAAAACTGTGCTACAAACAATATTAAAAAGATTAAAGAGGACTGGCATGATGTTCAGGCGTTAGACAAATATCTGCAGAGGCTGCGGTGAGATCTCATAGCAGGAAATGGAGCAGGGGTAAGCCACACTTTAAAGATTCATGATGCTGTTAGATGAGATTTCCCTGCCTCATGATGTTTATTAAATATCCAATTTTAGACTAGTGATAAGGTCAGACATTAGTAACCAGGTCCTATGTTAATATTTAATACTTATTGACCCCCATTCTTATGTTTCAGGGGAACATGCTGGAAACTGTCATAAAATTACATGGGGATGCGGTACATAAATATAGGGAAAGACTAGCTGTAGTACTAATTTCTTTGTGGCCTGAAACTAGATTCATTTGCTTCTCATCTGCAGCTTAGTAGGACCTGTAGGATATGACAAATATTTATTCTCAGTGTAGCACGTTGCTGCAGAAAGGTTGTGGCTGTTTCTTGATGCTCCCTGTCTGCTGCATCCGTGGTGATGCCATTCAGTGCAGGCAAAGGGAGGAGCAGGGGGAGCATTCATTTTGGCCACCACCATCAGTTCACAGCATTGCCATTTTGCTCCTGAGCTACAACACCCCAATACCAAACACGGAGCTCATGATGGCCTTTAAACTGTTCTGTGGCCAAAAACCAAGAGTGCTTTCTGGCAGCACAGCTTCAGTTACCAACAAATTAATGAATGCAGAATTCCAGGTGTCTGATTATTGTTAGATGAATGTGATAGAGAGAACGTGTTACACGTACAATCTGTCCCATGCTACTATGATTTGCAGATGTTCATCTAGGTCATCTAGGAAGGTCATTATGCGGAAGGAATCCAAAATGTGGATCCTAGATGACCAAGCGCTGCATCTGCTGATGGTTAAAATCAAAACCTCTTAAAAACATGCAAAAGAGGGTTCAACACCTATATTTTAAGGGGAAGGGAGAAGCATACCTGAAGATCATGCACACCAGCTGGTGATAAGTGGACAGCTTGTGAGTCAGGTCCTCAGTCTGCCACATGTGGAAAAGCCTACAAAGATGAGACCTTCAAGAAACTATGAAGATGAAAATAATTGTTATTCATATATCTTTATGCATTCTAACCTCAGAAAGACAGAATGACGTAGAATAAGTAGTGAGCTTTAGCATGACAGAATGAGCTTGGCGGTGCTACGTCAGTGATCTGCAGGCAGAAGGTCACGCACAATAGCTGAGGTGCCAACATTTGCCGGGTGACAAATTTTGTAGATAGGTTCACGTCAGATAGGACTAGTTTCTAAATGAGCTGGGAGGCCTGCATGAATCACAGCATTATGAGAGACTGGAAAGGCTAACTTGAACTAATTCCAAAACTATAATAAAATAAAGTGCAAGTATTCAGCTGAATATGGTGCTTGTAATAAAGGCATACTAGGAGCTTTTAAAAGCAGTGTCTTCTCTCTGCAGGACAGATGACATACACCAGTTGCAGGCACTTCTGGGGTGAGACTCTCTCTTTTTAGTGCTTATTTAGTACAGGATTAAGGGAAGCTATGCTGCACGCCTTAGGCATTTGTCACTATACTTGGACCTGAAATGGTCATTCCCAGGAAGGGAATTTTTTCAGGCACATAGTTTTGCTGCATAACACTAATAATAGTAATAATAATGATACAGATTTAATGATACCATATTATAATAATATAACAACAGAATAAAAGAATAAAATATAATAGTAATAATATAGGTTAATGTTATAATATATTGTAACGATAATATAACACTATTAATATCTGATACTAATAATAGTAATACTAATGAGAATAAATATAACAAGAATAACAAAGCAGGGATAGCTTCACTCTCATATATGCTGATTCAATTCCCTCTTTATTCTTCTAGACACAGTAACAGCATTTCCTGAGCCCTATATCATTATAGTCCCTTCTGCCTTCCAAACCGTGGAGCAGGTTGAAGTCATCTCTTTTAAAATACAAACGGAGCTTATGGAATTGCTGTTCTTCCTAGCGTAGCTCCCCTGCAGGTTTGGGCAGATGCAATGAGATCATAACTAGTAGTCACAAGCACTTACAGTTTGTCCTGGTTTCTTGAGTGCTGGGTCATTCATCTCAACACCAGCACAGAAGAACAGATAAGGGATCCCAATTGCATGTCACTAACCAGGAGAAGCTGCTCGGCAGGGAGCATCTCCACATCGCCAGCTTCTGGAGGAAATCTTGGTGGCTGTTTCCAGGATCATTTAGACATGAACAGCAGGTACTCTGGGATCAGCACTTCTGTGGCTTAGCAGAAAGCTACCTGCATTCTAGCAGTGGGCTTCTGTGCCCTCATGCGAGTCAGAGCTGTAGCCTTCTACACATAAGCATGCACAACTGCTCTTGCCTTGGAAATCTCTAGTACTTTACAAAATACACCGCTCTGGTGTCTCCAGGCTATGATTTTATAACATATAACACCTCTCTCTTTTTTCATTATTTTTTTTTTTTTAACAATTGTCTTTTTTTCTCTGGCTCCTGGAAATAACTGATTATATGGGAATCTCAGATTCCGTTGATCATTTTGTCTCTGTCTTCACTATAAAAACTGTGGAACATGATATCAAAGGCTTAAAGAAATGAGAACAAATAAGCCCAAATGTTCCTTGTATTTTTCAGAGCCTAAATAACAAATTTGAGGTCTGTTTCATTATTTGGGGGTGTTTGAGGTTAGGAATTATGAAACCAACAAACCTTTCAAGTCAAACAAGTTCCGCAGCTGTAATTACTGAGAAATTTGGAGAGATCACCTTCAAGTCAGGCACACCCGTCTTCAGGCTATGTATATGTACACTTATGGATGGATGGATGGTTTTTCCTGGAAGGTCGTTTCCATTGAAGCCAGTTAGGACCATTTAAGACAGGGCAGACTCATGTTCTGATGTTCCTGTTCTATAATTTTACAATCAGTGTATTTTATATGGGAGCAGTTACTTGTTCTCTACCTGAATCTGTAGGGGCTGCAGTACTGGGTCTAGCTGGATGTATGTGTGTGTTCAGGCACAATTTACATAGCAATGAACCCCCCACCCGGCTTTAAACAATGGCCATTGTCACCCTCTGAAGGTCTGCAACGTGCTCATTGACTTGTCCATTCTGCGGGGCCTCCTCTCCAGGACTGCCTGCTCCCAGCAGAATGGGAGCTCCCTTGTTCCTGTTTTTTCAGGTGAGTTCCTTGTGAGGAATTGCAAGTTAAACACTCAGAAAAAAAAGACAAGGGAAGCCTGCCGCTGATAAAAGATAAAACCACCACATATACTTAACTGGGCTAACCTTATCTTGTTATCTCTTAATTAAGTGCTCACATGGAAGAAACCCAAGTTGTGGTGTGACTAATCAGCTTGAAGGCTCTTCTAACCTTCTAACCGCAGCAGCGTTGATAGGGCTCTATTGTGCTGGGGGGTGAGAGAAGATACAATTCATGCCTCTAATGGTTTGCAAGGTAAAGCCCGGTTGTCCTCTCAAAAGGGTGGACAGGCAGTCATTTTATAGATGCAGTTTATATCTTTAAAAGGTAATTCTGCCGGGTTATTGCAACTCTTAAAGCAAGATCAGCATATGCTTGTGCCTTTTTGCTGTTATCAGCTGCATTAACTATGCCAGGGCTGTTGCCTAATACACTTAAACTGATAAGTTATATTACATCTAAGGCAGAAGTTTCTATAGTAGATAAGGCCTAGGGAATGAAGCTGTATCGAGGTTTATACCTTGATTTATTTATTTATACTTCGAAGTTTATCAGCAACAGAGTAGTTGATAATCTGCTGTTGTGGGTTCTTTAAAAAAGCCCGAGAACCAGCCAAACCCATAATATTAGTAGCATATTTGTATCCCAAAGCTGTGACCCCATAGATTCACCCCGGGGAGTGATATTTTGAGCATTTGCGTCTGATGATTTATTACTTCCCATTCCATATAGCTGAATGCCTCCTTGTATCTAGGTGGTTTCCTCTGCACACCTACAGCAAGGCCAAGGCCTTCACACAGCTGGATCCCACAAAAGAACTGGAAGCACTGTCACTGTGTCCAGTGAGTAGATTTATACCTGTGCAGATGGATATAGCAAGTCTGTTGTATACAGTCATATTTTGTGGTATCAGTGAAGCTACCCATTCATTACAGGTTTTTGATACATTCATCTAAAAGCTAACTGAAGCCTCTTGAGCATAGCGTGTTCCTTGTGGCCAGGTTCTGAAGATGGTGTAGATACTGAGCATGGGCACGAACTGTAACAGAGAGAGTGTATCTGGAGTAGACTAACACATGTGAGATACAGTCCGGTGCTGGTGAACATCACCTGCGGTGTGGGACCAGACCTCTCCTGAGAGGTCTGCTCTCTGGTCCATGCAGAATGCAAGCCCCAAGGAGGGTGGGAACTACTGCGCTCAGCTGAAAGGAGAGCAAGCCGGGAAAGAGAGCAAGCTCTTGTATTTCTCTTTGTTCGTCTGAAGGGTGAGGAAGCCTTCAAATAAAAAAGTCAAGTGGCTCCTTCATTTGAATGAACTACAAAAAAAAATAAAAAAAATAAAAAAAAAAAAGAAAAAAAAATAAAGAAAAAATCCCAGCTGTAATAGAACAGCCTTCTATGCTTGTTCATCTCAGCTACTAAGGCAGGGAGTAACCCGGGAAGACAAACAAGCATCTGGTCTTCCTGATTATCGTCTGACCCATGAATTTAAAATGCTGTGAAATTCAGAAGTGGGAGGGTTTCTCCCAGGGAGTTGTGCAGCATTCCCGGGAACAAAGAACAACACCCAAAGCAGCTCACCTGCAGAACAGCTGTACTATTCATGTCTCTAAGCAGGCGAGAAGGTGACAACTCCTTTCTACCCCTTTCCCCCCTCATTTGGGATGTCACAGCCCAGAGGTTCAAAGCTCTCTGCCTGCAGTCCAGCTTATAAATCCCCTTCAAACCCCCCCCTGCAATGACTGGATGCTGTCCTGCTGACAAGCCTCATGTGCTGTCAGAGAGGATCTTGGTACCTGCAGGTTGCTAAAGGTCCCCAGGGCTGTGAGCACCTCCTGCACTCAAGTGTCGCAGCCGAGGCAGGCCCGTTTCCCACCTACAGCCCTACAGAAAAATTTCCCTTCCAGCGGAGGGCCACGAAGATGATCAGAGGGATGGTGCACCTCCCCTATGAAGACAGGCTGAGAGACCTGGGGTTGTTCAGCCTGGAGAAGAGAAGGCTCCGGGGAGACCTCATAGCAGCCTTCCAGTATCTGAAGGGAGCCTACAGGAGAGCCGGAGAGGGACTCTTTGTCAGGAAGTGTAGTGACAGGACAAGGGGTAATGGTTTTAAATTGGAAGAGGGGAGATTTAGATTAGATATTAGGAAGAAATTCTTTACTGTGAGAGTGGTGAGACACTGGAACTGGTTGCCCAGGGAAGTTGTGGATGCCCCATCCCTGGAAGTGTTCAAGGCCAGGCTGGATGGGGCTTTGAGCAACCTGCTCTAGTGGAGGTGTCCCTGCCCGTGGCAGGGGGGTTGGAACTCGATGATCTTTAAGGTCCCTTCCAACTCCAACCATTCTATGATTCTATGAAATGGGCTTCAGCCAGGGACGCAAAGCTGCCAGAGCTGAACCATATCCATCAGACCTCTACCGCCAGATGGTCTACTGCACACCTCCAGTGGGCTACGCTGCCCACTACGCTGAGCTCCTTTGCTGCTGAAGCCAGGCTAGTGCAGGCACAGGGGCCTAGGGGTATGGGGCTGTTTTAATTTGAGCTGGAGGAGAAAGGGAAGGGATGAAGCCAGGAGAGAGATGCCGGGGACAGAGTAGTGATGCCTGGCCAGTTAGAGCCCAACCCCAGCTGCTGCCTCGGCAGAAGGTAGCCAGGACCTTTCCCATCACGTATTGAAAGTTGTGAGAAAAAGGCACTGCCTGTGTTCAGTGTCCTAATAGCTGCTTCCCAGACTGGGAGTACCTGGGGCCACAGACATCTGCATTATGGCAGCTGATGGCTTACAGGAGGCAAGGGAGAGATAGAGGAAGGGATGAGCAGGAGCTGGGCCCCCACCTTCCCTCATTTATTTCTCGCCTCCTTCCCTTGCCCCTCCCAGGTGAGAAAACGGTGTTTATGTACCCATGGGATGGGGAGGTGTTACCAAATGGTGAGAAAAGAGTTTTGAGTAAATAGAGGAAAGAGTACGTTTAAAAACTGTGCACACACAGATCTGTTTCTTTCTTCTTCTTTTTAATCATATCAATTAGACCACACCTCCTCCTAAAAAGAGGAGAGGAAAACAGGATAGAGTAACATATTAAGGAAGGGACCCCATGTTGTCTCAGCTGGAGGATGTATACCCAGATCCCTTTACAGTGGGCACATAATCACAGAATCTTCATGGTTGGAAGGGACCTTTGAGATCATCGAGTCCAACCATACATACAGACACAAAAAACAAAAAACAAACAAAAAAAAACAAAACAAACAAAAAAAACAAACAAAAAAACCCACAACACCAAACACAAAACACCCAACCCAACAATCTTGGGCACTAGAGCATGCCCTGAAGTGCCACATCTACACGTTTCTTAAACACCTCCAGGGATGGCGACTCCACCACCTCCCTGGGCAGGCTGTGCCAGACCAGCCTCTCAGTAAAGTAATTCTTCCTAATATCTAATCTAACCCTCCCCTGCCCCAACTTCAGACCATTTCCTCTGGTCCTGTCATTATTCCCTTGGGAGAAGAGGCCAACACCCACCTCTCTACAACCTCCTTTCAGGTAGTTGTAGAGGGCAATGAGGTCTCCCCTCAGCCTCCTCTTCTCCAAACTAAACATGCCCAGTTCCCTCAGCCTCTCCTCGTGTGACTTGTTCTCCAGACCCCTCACCAGCTTGGTGGCTCTCCTCTGGACACGCTCCAGCAGCTCAATGTCCTTCCTGCGGTGAGGGGCCCAGAACTGAACACAGCACTCGAGGTGAGGCCTCACCAGTGCCCAGGACAGAGGCACCATCACTGCCCTACTCCTGCTGGCCACGCTGTTCCTGACACAGGCCAGGATGCCGTTGGCCTTCTTGGCCACCCGGGCACACTGCTGGCTCATGTTCAGCCGGCTGTCCACCAACACCCCCAGGTCCTTTTCTGCCGGGCAGCTCCAGCCACTCTGCCCCCAGCCTGTAGCGTTGCCTGGGGTTGTTGTGACCAAATCAGATGGTCTCTCCTCCAATATCCCTAGAACGTTGAAAGCAAAATAGGCCAGTGGAATTCTTCACCCTAACTGAGTTACTTGGAGGAGCTGCCTAAGGATTATATGTGCCACCACTCTCTGTTGGGTATGGAGGGAACTGCTCAGCCACGGACTGCTGGCTTCGCTGCCAGTGCCTGGCATTGCCAGCACAGGGCATCACCAGCACATGGCATGGTTGGCACCCAGCATCGCCGGCTCCGTGTGCTTCCTGGCACTCAGCCTGAAAGACCGGGCAGTACCTGGGAATCATGCCTCTCCTACATTAGCAACTTTCCACCCTCTTCACCTGCGGAAAACTGACTGTGGACACAAGCTAAAAAACATCCTCTTGCTTTGAGGCACAGACCTTGCAAAAAGGCATTATCAGATTTTGATGAGCTTTAAAGCAGATGCTTTCACTGCAGCTACTCACCACCAAAATCGTACAGCACTGTTTCAGATAAACAGCATGGCATGTGTGAGCTACCGTGAAGTTTCATCAATTTAAATGTCTCTCAGGATTTAAAATAACTATGCAATTCTTTTTAGATTTACCATATGTCATGGTTTAACCCCAGCCAGCAACCAGAAATGCGCGGACGCTCACTCACCCACTCCCTTTCACGCTCCCCCCCCTGCCCCAAGAAGGGTAGGGAGAAGAGGGGAAAAAAAGAGGGGGGAGACAAAAAAACCTTGTGGAATGAGATAAAGACAGTTTAATAGAAATGATAACAGAATAGGGAAAATAATAATAACAACACGGGTCACACTCACCGCCCGGTGAATTGGCACCATCCGAGTGGTGATCGTGGATTCCCGCCCCCCCAACAACCCCCCATTCATATGCTGAGTATGATGTTCATGGTATGGAATATTTCATTGGCCACTCCATCCTGTCTATACTTCTATGGGAAGCTGAAAAAAGTCCTTGAATAGTGTAAACATCACTTAGCAACAACTAAAACCAATAGATATTATTGACATTTCTTTCATAGCAATGCCTAGAAAGAAAATTTACTCTTTCCCAGGTGAAACAAGGACACCATACCATGGTTAAAACAAACAGTGCCAATAAATTCACATCCTTTATGTTCCATTTTGAAATAAAAGGAACCATAAGCTTTTGGCACTGGATAGGTCCATGGTCTTGACAGATTAAAATTAAACATGCTGTATAAAGGAAACTGATAACCCAGAAGCAAGTGTCAGAAACAACAGCCTCAGAAACTCTCCAACCCTTGGCCATCACAAATGGCCAGTGAGTCTAAACCTAGGGCTCCCGGGCAGGGCTTCCAGCTCACTTGCACATTACATGAAATGCTGCCTTCAGCCATGTGCTTTTTTGGTCTCCTCATTGCCCTCCATCCTTTAATATCACAGGGACCTGGAGGTCCCCAGTACTTCCAGCAGTTGCCCACTTATCGTGGATGAGCGTTGTTATCATCATGAGGAGCTCTGGTTGCTTCTCAGACATGTGAAGCTGATCAGGATCATGCACTGGCAAGGCAGAAAAAGTGTTAGAGGGCAAGAAATGGAGACCCTTTGCCAGCCAAAGGGTATCTCACTGTGCTGCAGACCCACTGCGTTGTTTGGCACATGATAACCAGATAAATACTTAGAACCTGTAGTACCACTGAGAAGATTTAAGGGGGAGTGAGAACCTAGATAAATCAGACTTACATTAAGCTGGTTTACCTCCAAACACAAGCAAATTAAGCGCTTGCAGAGAGTACCTATTCTAGTCTCAGAAAGCCAGGTGTCTTTGGCAGATGCAGCCTGGCCCTGTATCCAGAAACAAGAGCAGTAATACTCAGTGACAGGTATAATTCTGCAAAGCCTGAACTGATTCCTAGGATGAATTATTTCCTTTCCCATCGCCAAAAAAGTGATAAAAATTATTGTCCCAGAACACGCAGGTAGATAACTCTCAGTGTAGCTTTACTGAAAAGCAGAAAATAAAAACCAAACTCAGCAATTGTATTATGGGCAAGGAAAAACAACAAGCCTGGCAGGAAAATGTCATGTAGTATAAGTGGACTCAACAGAAACTGGAGGTTTGCAGTCTAACTTCAGACACACTATCGTAGTTTTCTTTGAAAAGCCTGTTACAGTTAGATGTAAAAGCGTGTGGGTTCTCCCTCTGCCCTCCCCAGGGCAGATAAGAAATCAAAACAAACACATTTATCTGAGGGATCTGTTAATCCTCTACATAGACAACATTTCACCATGCAAGTCATAGTGGGCTTAGTGTTCCCTGAGCACTGAGAAGCTTAACGCCTCAGTTCAGTCCTTATCCTATGAGCACAACCACAAAATCCAAGCCATGTTTGCATGTCCTAAGGTTACCAAGGAGGCAGGGATAAAGGCCATATTTGGTCTCTCTCCACACAAAATCCAGCACTTCAGTCCACCAAAATCCCTGCTTTGTGGTAAAAGTGAGAGGGTGGAATCACAGAATCTTAGTGGTTGGAAGGGACCTTTGAGATCATCGAGTCCAACCACAAAGAAGCCGGGTGCAAGGTTTGAGGAAGACAAAGGGTGTATATTCACTTTTGCTTAGGTTAGCAGGAATAGTCATGAGGATCTCTTTCTCCCAAAACAAAAAAGCTACTTATCTTGTTCTCTAAGAGTGGAGCAGCCGATCCCTGCATAGCTGCCGGGCAGAGAAGGGTGAAGTCTGGCTGGGGGAGAGCACATGCCCTTAGGGGTTCTGGGCTGGAGTCAGGGAGGCAAAGCTTTATTGGAGAGAAGTAAGCAGAACCATTTCAGAAATGCTGCCAAACCTGAAAGCTCGGGGATCCTCCACAGAGCATACCTGCTGGGCACGGGCTGCTGCTCACACTAGCTGAAGAGTTTGAAGGTGGATGAAGAGGGCAACCCTGCTGGGAAGTGACGGTATCTCCCCCCAACAGCCTTTCCAAGGGACTTCTGCGCACCGGCCACCTTGTCACCTTGGAGCTACGGACCTCCTATCCTCCTGGCTCTTGCCCTGGTCTCTCAGGTGCACAGGTTCCTTCTGGATACGGCACATAATCGAGGAAGAAAAGGTCACTGGCTGAATCTGGGGCTGTCCAGACACAAGCAGGTTTTATTTGGAAGTGTATTTCTCAGCGCTGGCCCTGACCACGTCGGTCATTTTTCCACTTTGTGTCAGAGGGGGCTGGTTTTGCAAGTTCAGCTGCAAAGTGCTAGAAGGAAAAGGAGGGCTGCCGGAATGTAGAAGTGCTCTGACGTGTGCTCCCCTAAATGCAGAGGTTTTAGTTCAGAAAGAGGAACTTGGTCAGGCTGGTAGGCAAGCTGAGGGAAAGAAAAAAAGAAAAAGACTTTTTCCCTACATGCCACATTGAAAGATAGTAAAGCCATTGCCTTGGGCGTTACCTAGAAAGGAGGAGTTGAAATCTGATAGTCACTCGTGATAGCGTGAATGCGAAGTCAAAAAGGCCAGTCAGCTTCAGGCCATGTCACTAGTGATGTTCACCGCTGGAGACAGGATGAAGGCATAAGCGGAGGCTCTGCTGAAACCACTGAGCACCTTATATACCATGTAGCCATGGAAAAATACTTACAGACTCTGAGGAATAATATCACAGAGAAAGCACTGAGCTGAGAAAGGGAAAAGGAAGAGCAAAGTGGCTGTGGGAGCTCATCTCCTGGGCTTGTCCTGGGATGTGAGCTGCATGTGATGCCCCTGAAAGGCTGAATCAGCTTTACGCAGCTGTTAGGTAAATCTCTTCTCCCCTGAGGGCACACTCAGTGGTGGGGTGGTTCTGGCAATCAAAGGCTGCTCTCTTCCCTTGGTTGAGGGTGTTACCATCAGCATTGCAGTAGTGAGTGGATCTTCCTCTGAATAAAAAAGAAGACTTGGCTTTGATCATATGGTGTGGACTTACCTACCTCTGTCAGGCAACTGCTTTTATTTATCGCTGCCTTCTTAAATGCCGTTATCCCAATCACAGCACTGTTACATGTCATTCTTTTGAATACCTGTGCAGAAAGGCAAATTATTTTCCCAAAGTAGGAATCTGTTTGGGAAAAGATGTAATCAAAACCTTTTCAGATACAATATATTTGGCACTGGTTAAGAAATTTTATTTGTATGTAATTGGTGATAAAAGGTATTTTTATTCCAGTTTTATAAATAAGATAACTGAGGCATGGAAAAATTAAGTGACTTGTATAGAAAGCCTTGGCCATGGCTAGGAGCAGACGCATTACTAATCTCCAGTCCCAAACCTTTTAAGTGTCTTTACTACTTTTTCCTGACAAAAATTCAGGAAGATGAATTCTGTAGAAGATGAGAATATTCTGTGAGAACAACTTCAGAAAGTTTCCTGTAAGCAGCAAACTAATGAATCCTGCTTTTCCTGTGGATTTGCATCCTGAAAGCTGAACTTCTCATCCTCAGCAGACTCCCATGATACCAACACCCTTCCCCCAGCTCCCTCCCACATCTGCTTGTCTCCCTGGGCGGCCCAGCCTCAAGCCCCAGCAGCTCTGCTGCTGCAGGAGAGCTGCTGAAGACCACCATCCTTCTCTTGGGGAAGGAGGTGACTCTGGCCCTCTCTCTTCTTTTCTTTTTCTGCACAGTAGCTGACCTTCACGGAAAAATCATAAGGAGTGCTGTCTCTTTGCAAGCCCTTCTTTGAAATGTAGTTGGATAGGTTCAACGCTAACTGGGAGATCCCAGTTTCTTCAGGGAAGCAGGCTAAAGCATGATCAGGCTTGAGCTGAAGCACCTGCCAGTGTCCGGAGCTGTGGCAGGCACTGCAGATTTTCCTGTTCAGCAAGCTGCTAAGTGGGGTGTTTTGGAAATAGTGTAGTTTATTAGTTCTGACCCTGTTTATCTTCTAGGACGTTGCAGCAGGGATTGATGTCTGTTATGGTACTGCTTCGTGGATGCTCATCTGCAGCGCACCAGCTCCTCAACGTGTGTGCCACTGCTGGGAGGCCACAAAGCCACAGCCACCCTCGGCCACCTGGCCATGTAGTTAAGTGCCATCTTATCCCAGCACAGCACCTGGGGCAAGCTTCTAGCTGCTCTGAGGCTTACCTCTCACATCTGTAGGAGTGGAACTAGAGTAAAGTGCACAGACAACCAGGGTTTAATAGAAGTCATTAAAAGGCTGTTAATTGTACAGTCATTTCCACTGCTCTTCATAGGTTGTCTTGTTTACTGGCTGAAACTACGATACTGATGGGACAGACAGAAAAGAGGAAAACCAACCCAGATTTATCAGCCTGCTCCACCGCGTTTGCCCCACTCCAGTGGATTTTGCCTCTCTCTGGATGTGACTATGGTCCCAGCAGAACACACACTCTTTTTAAATTTATCAGTGTTACCTATACCTGTGAAAAGGTTACAGGTGCTCTGATGTCTTTTTTTCTCATATATCCATAACCTGTAATTTGTATAGCCTGGCCGTGTGAGGCTTTATCTCACGGAATCACAGAATCATGGAATTGTCAGAGTTGGAAGGGACCTCTAGAGATCATCCAGTCCAACTCCCCTGCCAAAGCAGGGTTGCCCAGAGCACATCACTCAGGACTGCATCCAGGCGGGGCTTGAAGATCTCCAGAGAAGGGGACTCCACACCCTCCCTGTTCCAGGCAGGTGTTCCAGGGCTCTGGCACCCTCACCCGAAAGAAGTTCTTCCTCCTATTTGAATGGAACTTCCCATGTTCCAGCTTGTGCCCGTTGCCCCTCGTCCTAACACTGGGAACCACTGAAAAGAGTCCGGCTCCATCCTCCTTCAACCCACCCTTTAGGTACTTGTAAACATAGACAAGGTCTCCCCTCAGCTTCTCTTTATCTTCTTTTACCTTTTATCTCTTTATCATCTTCTTTTCCTTGTTTTCTCATTCTTTCTTCCACTGCTCTCTCATCTCTCATCTTCCATCCCCATTGTCCCATCTACTGAGTGCCATCCCCTCCAGGTGCTACTGCTCACCTCCCACTCCACCGGGTGTTATTGCCCAGTAGGAAGCAGGACACCCAAATGGCAAAGGGCCCTCTGTCATGCAAAGGGGCCAGTTTAGAAATGAGATTCAGAGAACAGAAAGTTCAGAGGAGGCCTCTGTTCTGGGCTGAAGGGGATACTTGATGTGGGACAGGGGTGTACAGCCTGATGGTGCTGCCCGTGCCATTGCACAGCAATAAGGCAGAGACTCAAGGAAGGAGCATTGACTCCTCCCTTGGAGGAAGAAACTTTCTGAGTGAGCATGTGATGGGGTTGCCTATGACAGAAAGGGTTAGATTCAGTGACACAGGGAGTCCCTTCCAGTTGCATATTTCTTCACTATCTCCCCCACACCCTCAACACTCCTAGATTTGCAGTCTGGAACTTTACCATGGGAAAAACAATGCCTTTGGTTTAAGAGGCTCTGCCTCCAGTTATTAAATTATTAAGAACAAAACAAAACAACAACAAAACCCCCCTTTGCCTTTGGGCATAGGGTTGGGGTTTTTTCAATGTCTTGGTGCTTCTCAGATCCTTCTGACAATATTGATACCAATCAGCTCATGACTTGTCTAGTGCTTCAAAGATCATTACTAACCTCTTGAATTACTCCTGCCAATAGAGCAGAAATCCAAGCCCCCAAATTACATAGTCATCCTAAACTGTATTACTGTAGTTGGGAAGGGAAAAGGGAAAACTAGTCTGTACCAGACCTCATTTCAGGGTGGACTTCAATATCAGCTCAAAGTTGAAGATGTAGCATTTAGACCCTCAGAGAACTAAATTGTGGTGACTACAGTAAAGCTCACCTTACTGGAGATGGATCCAGTCTCTTGCCCCAAAATAGCAGCTTCAAGCGATCACGATGAATTCAGCAGGACCCACTAGCTGCGATCTATTTCAAGGATTATCTCAATATGTCTTTGAAAGACATTTCATACAGAAGCAGCTTCCTTGCACAACTCCCGTTTTAGTTCCTTCGGCTTACTTGTAGTTCATAGTCACCCATACGTCAGGTGCCTTCCATTGAATGGAAAGACAATGCTACAATGCTGGACTGAGTGTCTACTGTACAACAGTGACAACAGAGGCCCCACAATGTCCTATCAGCCCCACCGCCTTACTTTAAATCACAAACAGGCAAGGTAATCACTTAGACACAAGGGAATCACTTACACATCTCAGGCAGATAAACAGTTGTATCTGCCTGGAAAAAAAAAGATGAAAACCACGAAGGGTCATTCTCTACTACTGGGAAATGGCACTCAGTGTTTCACTATCAGAGGTTATTCCAGCACAGCATTTATTAGTGGGTAACTCTTACCTCAGAATGCCCTGAACTACCCATGAAATTGGCCAGTAACATCAAGCACAGCTTAGAATGGCTTGTTAATGGCTTGCACTGCTTTCCAACCTACTGCCCTGGAGTGTCTTCATATCAGAAACAGATGATTCTAATATGTCTTTCCACTTTGAAAAATAGTCGGCACTAAAAGTAGAGGAAAAATGCTTAGAATAACGTTTGTAACTGCTGTTTCAACATGCTATTCTTTGGGTTTTTTCATAAAACCTTTAGCAGATGTGGCTTCTTTCCTAGATATTCCTTTCTCTCATTTCCTCTTTAGAAACTTAAGTGCCATTTTAGCCACAGTTTGTGGGCAAATATTAGTTTCCATTTCCTTTTCTTTCATAAATACTAACCTTGGTTTGTAATGCAGTTTTTTTTTTTTTTAAAGAAAGTGAAAAGAAGCAGGCAGCCCCAAACAATCTTGAAATGCATTTCTTTATGACTGTTTCTTTTTCCGAATACCTCATTTCTCCTCTTTCTGTACCTTCGTAAGTATTTAACAAAACAGGGGTAAGGTGGTTATTTGCATAGCATTTACATTTGCATTTTTTTTTTTCCAGTCTTATGCTTCCTCACCATCCACATGAAACACGTGGATAAGGCATCACCAAAAAGCCAAACAGATCAGCTTAGGCAGCTTGAGCTCTTCCAAACTGAATAAATGCATCATTTTTGCTAAAGCATCTTGTGAACTGAGGTGGTTCTACTGATTGGGAGTTTAAAGGCAAGTTCTTTATGAGAATTAGCAAGCGTGGAGAGCGCACAGCTCTCCTTTTTCTTTCACCCACTGCAGTCATGTACAGAAATCCATTACTTTTGTTCATTCATTAGTCAAAAATTCACTGGATAGCAGTTTACCGTTGATGAATTTTTAAGCCATTTGCTGCCACTTACTGGATAACTAGACATTCTGCTTCATAAAAGGGAAAAAAAAAGAATCAGCAATAGCCATAGGATGAAATTCACAGCAGGCATCGCCTCAAGCCTGTGTCAGTGGAAGAAAAATGTCAAGGGCAAAATGATCATTAAAGTTGTTCCACTCACTGGAGAGCAAGTTCTTCGTTAATAAGTTACAACTATAAAATGCTTGTAAACTATACTACCTTGTTTCACTTCCTCCTTCTCTGCACTGCTCCATACTGGCTGTGCAAATCTCTTGGGAGTGGCAGCAGGCAATCAGAATATCTAAGTGGAAGGAAATTGAATCCACTTACAGAAGTTAGAGATAAAGTAACATCTACCGGGAAGAGAGAGTACATTTTCCTACCTTTTTCATTTTACTTCCACATGATGTTATTTTCTGAGGATGCCAGTACTGATAGCATTGCTATTTCCTTAGTGAAATGGGAAGTTTGCTTTATTTTGGTGTATCACCTGGAGAGTTTTAACCCAAGCTGCCATTAAAAAAGAGATGGTTAAAAGAACATTAGAGGCTGCAAAGCCAAATATTTACAAATAGTACCCAGGACTAAGAAGACAGAAATAAGAGAGTGCATTTACACTCCAGTCTAGTCTTTGTCATGCAAGGACATACTGTTTTGACAGAATTATTGCCTAACTGGGAATGGGATGGTGAGATACAGCCCACAAGTATTTGGTCTTTCCTCACTTTTCAGTCTCTCTTCCCTTACCTAGTATACACTACTGAAACCCTGATCTGAAGGCAGAACTATTAATTTCTTCCCAGTATGTCCTGCAGAAGTGTTATCTTATTATCCAAGCACACCACAACCACAAATTAATTTATTTTTCGTAGCACCTCTCTGGGAATAAGAGAATTGCTGTGAATTTCTCATTTCACAGCTGAGGCAATCAGCAACATCCACAATATTTT